>NW_026885557.1:0-6770 GCF_032173495.1 Musca vetustissima
ATTTTATATATATAGATTAAATAAAATTGGTCGGAAATTTAATACACCTATAATTTGTTGTTATAATTTGTTTAAGGATTAACAATATATTTTTTTGGAATATTTAATATGTTAAGTAATATTTTAGAAAATATTTTTAATATATATCGGAGTTAAGGCTCGTATGTTTTAATCTACATTTTGTAAAAGACTATTTAAACTATGCCCGTTGATTTTTATACCATCCTACATAAATTATAGAGCATATTAAATTTGTCATTCAGTTTGCAAGACTTCGAAATAATTTTCGGAGGCTCTACAAAATAAAAAACATTTTTGACTAAAATACAACTCTTCGTTATAGCTTTGTCCGCCTGTCTGAAAGTTTTTATATAGGTTCATATTTTATTACCACTGCCATATAATTTATTTACATTAAATTATTTACATTAAACGTCCACCTTAAGGACCATCAGAGCTAGAAGCGTGGATTTATTAAGGGGACCCCCCCCCCTTCTCGGAGTCTAAATTTCTTTTGGATTTAATTCGAATCTAGACTAATTCAAGAATGTCCCTACAAAATTTCAAGTGAAAATCTCAAGAACTCCTGGAGATATAGCCGATTTATTGTGTCAGAATCAAGTGACGGCTAAAGGGATTCTCAAATTTGTACACGTTTCTCTGTGAGTGTATAGCTATCGTATGAACTAGGATAAAGCCAATCGGTGAAGATCTTCCTTATTTTTTAACTTGGTTTTTGGTCAAAAATCGGCGATATATATGTGCAAAGTTACAAACCTTAAGAAGCATTGGTATTGATTTACCAGTCCATTGAAAATCCTGAAAATTAAAATCGAAAATGGGTGGGGTTCCCTTAAATGATTGCCTTAAATTGATTTTGCAGAAGGAATAGAAGAATTTCTACAGCTTCTAAATCAGAGTTTGTAAAATATATTGATCTGAGTTTTTACACAATATAAAGTTTGATATAGCGAACAATCATAAACTCGAAAATCACGAGTTTTTATTTTTGTCCGTCTTGCAGCAAATGGGCGATGTCTAGATTATTAATGATTGTTTGTCAAGGATTATTTAAAGAACTGAAGCTGAACCTGAAGCTCGAATTTCTTTAAGAGACTACAACAAAAACATTCCTTTGTTATTGTTACATTATTTTTGTAATATTTATATGGCATAATCATATCAGCTGTGCTACCCCTACCCATCAAGCTGTGGACATCCGTTAAAAATGGTATTTCAAAATTAAATTTCAGTTCTTATTTTTTTGACTTATAATTAATATTTGTTGGGCGGATGTGGGTGTTTTTTTTTTAATATTTATATTTGTTTAAAACATTAATATTGTGGAAGAATAAGAGCGACCAAACACACACACACAAGCGGCAAAAGGCTACCTTCAAAGCTATATGCTATAGCGAAAAGAGAACACACTGTCCTTTGAAAATGCCACCAGGGATATCACCTGCACCATAATATAACAACACAGACCTGTGGAGACTATGGAATTGTTGACTACTAATTGATTGGACTGGTGGGTGACAGACTAGTTAACTATTTCCAATAGTCGACAGACGAAATCATACAAACACATTCATCCACCCACTTATGTTTCAAAAAACTACCGAAATCATATTACTACCATGAGTAACTGGTGATATTGTAGAATATTTGTTTCGCTTCCCTTAGTCCATGGATAATTTACAATGTGTTGCAAAATAAATACAATACATTTTAATATATGATAACATTGGTGCGAGGGTTACAAATGCACAGCTCATTTATTTGGCACAAGGACGGACCCAAAATTGATCCATAAACATGTCATTCTTCAACCTATACTAAATTTTTAATTTGGTCAGATAAAGAGTTGCTTCTTACAATGGAACAAAATTATGTAAAACAATTTAAAGCACATATATATCGGACACCCGTTGATTATTTGGATAAATATCTGATAAACATGAGGAGTTTGGTTCACCATTTACATTAAATCGGACGAAAATATATATGGGAGCTATATCTATATCTGAACCGATTTTTACGAAACTTACTTACTCAGTACGCTATGCAAAATTTCGAGCAAATCGAATGATATATTGAGTCTTTGGTACAACATTTACATAAAATCGGACGAAACTATATATGGGAGCTATATCTAAATCTTAACCGATTTTCACGAAACTTTGCACAAATCACTCCAGACTTAATTTAGTACGCTGTGCCAAATTTCGTGCAAATCGAAAGATATATAGGGACTTTGGTACACCATTTATATAAAATCGGGCGAAAATATGTATAAGAGCTATATTTAAATCGGAACCGATCTTCAAGAAACATAACACACATCACTCTAGACTTAATATAGTACGCTGTGACAAATTTCGTGCAAATCAAAGGATATATAGAGACTTTGCGCACTATTTACCTAAAATCGGTAGAAAATATATATGGGAGCTATATCTAAATCTGAACCGATATTGGCGAAATTTAACACACATCGTTCTAGACATAATTCCATACCCCATGTCAAATTTCTTGCAAATCGAAGTATATATAGGGACTTTGCGCACTATTTACCTAAAATCGGAAGAAAATATATATGTGAGCTATATTTAAAACTAAACCGATTTTCACTAGATTTAACATACATCGTTCTAGACTTAATTCAGTACGCTATGCCGAATTTCGTGCAAATCGAAGGATATATAAGAACTTTGGTGCACTATTTACCTTAAATCGGACGAAAATATATATTGGTGCTATATCTAAATCAAAACCGATATTCAGGAAATTTAACACACATCAGTCTAGACTGTATTAAGTACGCTATTCCAAATGTCGTGGTAATCGAAAGATATATAGGTACTTTGGTGCACCATAAATCGGACGAAGATAGATATGGGATCTATATCTAAATCTGAACCGATTTTTTCCCAATTTCAATAGGGTTCGTCCTTGGGCCAAATATATGAGCTGTGCCAAGTTTCATCCAATTTGTAATAGTGCTTGCTAGTGAATATTTATTTCCTGCTTTTCCTCAATATTGTATAAAAATTTCAAAATACATTTTGTAACGGTTTGATGTAAGCGACATCTGATTTTGGATTTCAAGGATACCATGATAAATTTCCTTTTTTTCGGACTCTTATCACTCTTTTTGGTCTTACCAAGGCTTCGTAAGATATCCCTAGGAAATTCTCGTCCATTTTGTCTGCTGCAAGTCCATAAGTAAACATCTACCAGTATCTTCGAAGTAGCAATTTTCAAATTTATATAACAATTTTTATGTTAACAAATTTTGAAATTTTCCCTTTTTATATGGTCAGCTTGTTTCTTTATATAAACTTTGTAAGTATTTATTTTATGGTTTATTTATGAAATGTGTGTAGGCAGTTTTTTTCCTTTCTTTAATTTAGTTGCCTTGGATAATTTTGCAAAATCCACCATCCTCTGAATTGGTAATTAATGATTTTTAATATGATCGAATAGAATTTCTCATTCGGTGTTTCTTTTTATTTGCTAGGTTCAGATTTTTTATTGTTTTGCAGAAGAAACATTTTCGAATTAGAGAGTGAATTAACCAAAAAGCTTTCTGTGTCCGAATATAATTCCACTCAATTGCTGTGATCAAGCTGCCTTAACTCAATTTCAACCGTCTCAAATATTAACACGCCGTCAGCCTATAACATCAGAATAATCACATTTGTTGAAACACAAAGTAAAAGAAGAAGAAACAATTGGAAAGAAAGCTATATAATTGAATTTGTGAAGGGAAAAAAGAGTGACCGCCGAATTCAGTGGTGCATTTTTGCAGTTGTAACCTGGAAAAATTATATCTAAAGGTCAAAAAGAGCTAAGTAGTGTATGGTGGTAAGGTGGAGAAACTGGCAGAAGTGGAAACATTTGATGTACCAGAAAATCTTTGCATTTATGAATTTACATTATTTTAAGTTCCGAATAATTATTTTATTAAGTAGTAATAGTTGAAAGAACTTGTGCATCGTGTTCGTCTGTCTGTTATCATTGCATTTAACAAAAGCATCATCAAATATACAAACAGCATTACATATATTTGGCATACTTAATGACAATTACAATATCGCTGAAACCTACAGTTAAGTATTTGATGGAGCTTCTGTTAAATGTTAATGTTAATAGATTTATGATAAATTTTAACAACAGTGCCAGTGAGAGGAATTTCGCTGTTGCCTCTGCAAAACCTCTGTCTATGGACCGAACATATTAAACACTCGAAACAAATTCAAACAGAATTATGTTCTAAAATTTATTTCATTTATTTTCTCACGATTGTTTTCAATGATCTAATATAGAATTATGGTTATTTGAAATTAATTTGTTCTTTTTATACTCATAATGGTTAATATGAACAATTTAACTTTAAGGAATAATGATAGTAAACTTTGAATTTTTAGTAAATAAATCAGAAATGTATTCGGAGTAGAGTAACATGAGGTTTGTTTAATTGCTCTTCAACGTAGGCGGTTTGTTATGATTAAATATGGGGTTGCAACATAAATCATTCTTCGTAATTGAGTTCAAAGCGTTGTAACCAGGTTGGGTGGGTATTCTAGCAACATAAAATCTCGTTGCTGCACATCTTTTGGGACTTCTCTATTCTATCAATAATTTTCTCTGGTTTTTGTTCCTTCTATTTCTGCTTTCTTCTACTACCTGCGAAGCTTATTAAAACCCCTATTATTAATTCCTTACTTTCTTTTGATGCATATGGTTTAGTAAAAATATGCACGTAATTTTTTTTATGTTGTACAGTAGCTAAGTGCCAAGAGGATCGTGGAATGTCATCGAACTCCCCCTCCGACGAGCAATAAGGCTGGACCTATACGTGAGTTACGTTGGCCAACAACCCCACAGGCTGACGGAACATGCTGATACAACATATATTGGCCATCAACCCCACAGGCTGACGCAACATGCTGATACAACATATATTGTCCACACGCGTTTCACTCAGACATGCTGACACAACACACTCATACACAACAATTACCGTTCACACGAGTTTCACTCAAACATGCTGACACTACACTTCACACTCATACACAACAATTACCGATCATACGCTGACACAACATAATTGACACACGCCACACCAAAACTATATCATATTACACAAATCAATAACGTAATTAAAATAACTTTTTGTCTTTTGCATAAATACATATTTTGTAAATTAATTTAAAGCATTCTTACAATAAACCGAAAAGAGGACAGAAGTCCCAACAAATCAATTTTTTTTATTTGAATCAATGGAAACAAACTCGTAACTGGCGCAGTCGGTAGTCCTGCCTAGCGCGTATAGGACTCGATAAAAAAGGAAAACTTATAAAAAAAAAAACAAAATGAACATTTTGAATAAATAAAGAAGTGAAAAAAGGAAAAATTCAAAAATCGATAAGGAAAATGCTAAAAAAAAACTATAAAAACTTTAAAAACAAATGGAAGTGGAAAACTGAAAAGGACCCTTAAGTTATACAAACACCCTATACGTCGTAGCGTTTCAACGCCTCATAGGCAGACAACATCGTAATCATCATGGTGCACTTCTATTTCTGGGTATGGCTGTAAGTACAAGAACACTTTTCGGAATTAAATTATAAAGAATAAAAATTAAATTAAATAATTAAATAAAGAAAAGAATCCTTTAAAACTATGAATGAACATCATAGTTAGGATTTAGAAAAAAAGGAAGATAAAACATCTATGAAGGAATATCATAGATAATCTTCACACCTAAAATAATAATAAAATAAATAATAAAAGATATAAAAATATAAAAGAAATATTAAAAAAAAGATATATTTGAAAAAGAGGATGAAGATATTTATGAAATATAAAATGAAAAGAAAATAATATAGAAAATATATAAGAAATATAAAAAAGAGAAGATATATTTGAAAAATAAGATATTTATGGAAAATATAAAGGAAATATAAAATATATATATAAACCAAAGAAAAGAATGAAAAGAAAACAACAATTCTCACAAACAACACTCACAAAATTTCTTACATTAGCCTCCCAAAATCCACCGGATACGTAGAAATAAACAAACATGGAAACACATTACCATATATTAATACATCATCTCCGTATGGGAAATCACTAAAATTTTTAATTGACACTGGTGCGTCACCATCTTTTATAAATCCAGAATATACGGAACAAAAATCATTAATCGATTGCCAACCAATTACAATTACTACAGTTCTAAACAAATATAAAATAACCAAAAAGGCTATTATTCCCATATTCAAGGAATTTAAGAAATCTGGGAACTTAACGTTTCTAGTATTTAGATTCCATAACTATTTTGACGGTCTACTCGGGATAGACGCTCTAATACAACTAAAAGCTAACCTAGATTTACACAACTTAACCTTAACAACACCGGAGACTTCCTTAGTTCTAAAAATAAAACCTAATTTTACTTCAGACAAACACATAATTCCTCCTAGTTCCAAAGTCATTATTAAACTCCCCGTAGATATCCAAGACGGTGACATATACATAAACTCTACAATGTTAACACCACATCTACTTGTTTCCGAAGACCTTTATACTTCCAAAAACTGGTTTATCGAAGTAGAAATCCAAAATAATTCAAACACAGAACATATATTATTCTTAGACCAACCCATTAAAGTAGCACAATAATAATAACAATAACTGGAATTTGGAGAGTCCTTCAGAATCTTTTTCACCACCATTTCCGAATCAATTTGAATAAA
>NW_026885558.1:0-6928 GCF_032173495.1 Musca vetustissima
ATTGGCTGTATTTTGGTATTTTATGTTCTTATTGGGTAGACATTTTTCCTACTAAATGTTATCAATATTGGTCCATTTTTTAGGGCCGGGCCAATATAACGGTATCTACCAAATTTCAGTATATTTTGGGGATCTTGGACACGTTGGTCAACAAAATTGACTGAAAATTTATATTTTGGCTTCTTATTGGAAAATCTTCCTACAAAAAATTATCAATTTTGGCTTAAGTTTCAGGGTAGATCACATATAACGTTACCCCCAATATTCGGTATTTTGGGGATCTTGGACGCATTTTTAAACTGAATTGAATTTAATTTGGTATTTTTTACCAACATTGTCCATGATCAGGCATAGACCCCATATAACGATGCTAGCCAAATTTCGATATTTTGGGAAGCTTGATAATGTTTTCCATCCGAATATGGGGTAATTTATTATTTTAGGTTCTCATTATGTAGCTGCTAAACTTCCTACGAAAAATTATCAATATTGGTTCACTTTTTCAGATAGCCGCCATATAACGGTAACTACATTTTGGGGAGCTTGAGCATATTTTCCATTCGAATTGGCTGTATTTTGGGTTTTCATTGGGCAGAGAATCTCCCAACCAAAAATTGTCAATATTGGTTCACTTTTACAGGTTGCCCCCATATAACAGTAACTCCGTTTTGGGGAGCTTGAGCATATTTTCCATCCGAATTGACTGTAATTTAGTATTTTAGGTTTTTATTTGGTATCTCATCTCCTTACCAATAATGATCAATATCGGTTCATTATTAGGCATGGCCCCCATATAACGGTAACTCCATTTTGGGGAGCTTGAGCATGTTTTCCATTCGTATTGACTGTAATTTGGTATTTTAGGTTTTTATTGGGTATCTCATCTCCTTACCAAAAATGATCAATATAGGTCCATGATTAGGTATGGTCCCCATATAAGAGTAACTGCATTTTGGGGAGCTTGAGCATGTTTTCTATCCGAATTAACTGTAATCTGGTATTTTGGGTTGCTATTGGGTACAAAATCTCCCAGCCCCCATATAACGGTAACTCAATTTTGGGGAGCTTGAGCGTTGTGTCCATCAGAATTGACTGTAATTTGGTATTTTAGGTTTTTATTGGGTATCTCATCTCCTTACCAAAAATCATCAATATAGGTCCATGATTAGGCATGACCCCCATATAACGGTAACTCAATTTTTGAGAGCTTGAGCATGTTTTCTATCCGAATTAACTGTAATTTGGTAATTTGGGTTGTTATTGTGTAGAAAATCTCCCTACCAAAAATTATCAAAATCGGTTCATGATTAGGTATGGCCCCCATATAACGATATCTTCCAAATTTCGATATTTTGGGGGTTTTGGGCATGTTTTTCAACCAAATTGTTTGAAATTCCGTGCTGTAGGTTCTCATGGGGTAGAAAATCAAAATTATTTTATTTTTAGGGGTAGGTCCATATATGAAGGTACCCCCAAATATTCGGTATTTTGAGAATTTTTGTCACGTTTTTGAACCGAATTGACTGTAATTTGGTATATTGGGTTCTTCTATTGCGTAGCAAATCTTACAAATCAAAAATTATAAATATCGGTCCATGATCAGGTATAGCCCTCATATAACGGTACCTACAAAATTTCGGAATTTTTGGGTGTTTTAGAAACGTTTTTCAACCAAATTGACTGTCATTTTTTTTTTTTTTGAATTCTCATTGGATGGAAAATCTCCACATCCTAGAATTATCTATTTTGGACCATATTTCAGGGTAGGCCCCATATAACCGCAACTCCTAAATTTCGGTATTTTAAGGAGCTTGAGTACGTTTTCCAAAAAAAAAAAATGGTTCTACATTTTTATTTTGGGTTCTCATTGGGTGCCTAATTTTCTTACCAACAATTATGAATATCGCTCTACGTTTTGGTATAGGACCCATATAACGGTATCCCAAATTTTCGGCATTTACAATCAATTTTCCAAACCGAGTGCCTCTAGTTTAGTTTTTGTTTTATCCTGGAAGGGGTCTATGCCAAAGAAAAAAAGTCACAATCGATTTTTTGATACATTGAATGTCTCTATCTCATGGTGGAGGTGGAGGTATAAAAAGTTCGGCCCAACAGAACCTAAAAACGCAGTTGTTGTGTGCAGGAAAGGATTTCTAGTAAAAAAAAAGAGAAAAGAAAAAAATGTTAAATTTGTAGATTCCTACAGATTTTTTTTTTAAATATCTGATGCTGTGAAAATATTTAATGCCAAAACTTTAGAATTTGTTTTTCCAAAATCATTTTTAATGCCCAGTTCCAGATCCTCTGAGCAAATTAACTATTTAGGAAATTTTTACAAAATTTTCTCTTTAAAAAAAAAATTGAAAAATATTCATAGACAAATTTTTGCAACCACAATTTGGAACTATTTAAATAATATCAATTTAATATTTCATAACATAAATTTTAACAAGTTTACTGTCAATAAAATTATATTCACCTCTATAATAAAAAAACTTTGGGAATAGGGAAATTTGAATTCAAATTCATTATTTTTGAAAGAAGGAATTCGCGTTTCCCATTTTTTTATACCCTTCACCACACTGTGGTACAGGGTATTATGTCTTTGTGCATATGTTTGTAACATGCAAAAGGAAACGAGATAGACACATGGTTCCTTTTGAGAATATGCATAGAATCACTTTCTAAGTCGATTTATGCATGTCCGTCCGTCTGTCCGTCTGTCTGTCCATGTATTTTTGTGAGCAAAGTACAGGTCGCATTTATGATCCGATTTGGATGAAATTTGGCCCAAGGACGAACCCTATTGAAATTGGGAAAAATCGGTTCAGATTTAGATATAGCTCCCATATATATATATTTAACCGATTTAATGTAAACGGTCCCTATATATCTTCCGATTTGCACGAAATTTGGTACAGCCTAATCATTTAGGTCAAGAATGATGTCTGCCAAGTTTCGTGAAAATCGGTCCAGATTTAGATATAGCTCCCATATATAGTTTCGTCCGATTTCATGTAAATGGAGCCCCAAAGTCCCTATATATCTTTCGATTTGGCACAACGTATTGAATTAAGCCTAGAGAGATGTCTGTCAAGTTTCGAGAAAATCGGTCCAGATTTCTATATAGCTCCCATATATAGTTTCGTCCGATTTCATGTAAATGGTACCCCAAAGTCCCAATATATCTTTCGATTTGCACGAAATTTGGCATAACGTACTGAATTAAGCCTAGAGTGATGTCTGCCAAGTTTCGAGAAAATCGGTCCAGATTTAGATATAGCTCCCATATATAGTTTCGTCCAATTTCATGTAAATGGTGCAACAAAGTCGCTATATATCTTTCGATTTGCACGAAATTTGGCATAACGTACTGAATTAGGTCCAGAATGATGTGTGTTAAATTTCCTGAAAATCGGTTCAGGTTTAGATATAGCTCCCATACATATTTTCGTCCGATTTTAGGTAAATATTGCACCAAAGTCCCTATATATCGTTAGATTTGCACGAAATTTGGCATAGCGTACGGAATTAAGTCTAGAACGATGTGTGTAAAATTTCGTTGAAAATCGGTTCAGATTTAGATATAGCTCCCATATATATTTTCGTCCGATTTTAGGTAAATAGTGCATCAATGTCCCTATATATCCTTCAATTTGCACGAAATTTGGGATAGCGTACTGAATTATGTCTGGAACGATGTGTGTTAAATTTCGTGAAAATAGGTTCAGATTTAGATATAGCTCCCATATATATTTTCGTCCGATTTTATGTAAATGGTGCAACAATGTCCCTATATATCCTTCGATTTGCACGAAATTTCGCATAGCATACTGAACTAAGTCTAGAACGATGTGTGTTAAATTTCGTGAAAATCGGTTCAGATTTAGATATAGCTCCCATATATATTTTCGTCCGATTTTGGATTTATAAGTAAATTTGGATTTATAAGTAAATAAAGAACTCAAAATGTGGCCGAATGCAAAAACCATACTGAAATAAGTGTAACCTATATTTCGATATTTCGCTTTATATTTATTTACATTATTTTGTCCCATCGTAAGAAGCAACTCTATACCTGACCAAAATTTAGTATAGGTTGCAGATTGACATGTTTAATTTCATGTTAATGGTTCTTCAATAATGCGACGTCTGTTAGGATTCATCTGTTTAATATACCCACAGTGGTGAAGGGTATCATATAGTCGGCCCCGTCCGACTTTACTACTTTCCTTACTGGTTTTTAATTTGTATATATTTAAGGTGTTTTTGGACCAGATAAAAAAATACAATTGGAAATTCTTAGTGAGTATTCAAATGATATAAAAATTAAAACATACACACAATTTTGCTCATTTTTTTTAAGAAAAAAAAACCCCTTACAAATGTCTGCTACTACATAACCTAACCTAAAAAATATTTAATTAATTTTCATTAAACACCAATTTTCATTACACACGGCCACCATTAACAAAACATATTTTTTACCACAATTCATTTCTAAATCGACAAATAAAAAAGGTTCTGCAAAAAAAAAATACAATTAATTTTTTTTTTCATACTAATTTTTAAGTTCGAAAAAAACACCCATTTTCTTTCTATGTAATGATATATATATAAAATGATTATATATATATTGAAAAAAAAAATAATAATAACAAACCAACAACAAAAGAGAAAAAATATATTCATATTTACGATATATTTGGTCTTAGAAGTTAACTGATTAAAAATACAAAAAAAAAATAAACTAAAAAATAAAAACAAAAAAATAATTATATATATACTATTATTAATATTAATTTAACTAAACTATTATAATGATTATTATATATGATTATTATAACTTTAGTTGTAGAATGTGTGATAAACAAAAAAAAAAAAACAACAAGAAAAACAAAAAAAAGAAATAAATGCTTTTAAAACTATATATAAATATTAATATACAAATATAATGATGAAAATAAATAATAATAAAAAATAAAAAAAGAAATAAATAAAAGTAATGTTCATTTTTAAACCAAACCAAAATCAACTACCAACTAAAAAAAACTAAATTCGGAAAAAAATACTTTTAAAAAAATTGGATTAAAAAAAACTTCAAAATCAATGCCTATTTTTATCAATGAAAATTCGAAAGAAAAACATCCACACACACACCCACACAACCATAGATAAAATCTTCACACATAATTACAGTATGTAAATTATACAGTAGGAACTCGATTTTTTGTAAATTTTTGATTCAGAATTTCTATTTAGAAATTTTGAAAAGTATTTTGTATAGGGGTTTCTCAAAAAGTGGGCCTTGGAAATATATTAATTAAAAAATTCCTTGTGATGGAAAAATTAAAAAAAAAATCCCGGCTAATATATCAGTAAGTCCTTTGAAACACATTCTTAAATTTTGGAATGTTTTTTTCAATATTTTTTTAAAACTTCAAACCTTGATAGACAGTGGTTCATTCAGCTAACTTAGGCGTGGTTTTTTAGAAATATTTTTTTTTTTTTTGGAAAGCTGTTACATTTCAAAAAATATTTTTTCAAGGACTTTCTGAAAAAAAAAAAAAAATATTTTTTCAAGTAGTTGGGAATTTTTAAAATTTCAAATAAATTAAAAAAAAAAACAAGTGAAAAAGCGTTAAGTTCGGCCGGGCCGAACTTTGTATACCCTCCACCATAGATATACTGACAGGTACTAGAAATGAAAATAAAGGAAACATACCAAAAAGTGGACCTATACCGACATGTCTAAAATCGGATTATGTAAACCATAATACACATTTCAGAAATTTTTAATTGATAATTCAAATTCGAAGATGGGGAATATCGGTCCACTCCTTCTGAAACCTCCACAGAGGCTAGGTCTAAATGCGACTATAGTTCATTATCGAACCTTACGTTCTAATTTTTTACCTCGCTATCCTCTGCAGGTGAAATGATTACACTAGAGTCTTAGAACCAAACTAAAAACGCGGAACATATCAGATAACTATATTAATATAAAAAGGGGGTTATATGGGGACTACCCAAAAAGGGGGCGAATATTAATAATTTTTGGTAGAGAGATTTGGTACCTATTAAGAACTCAAAATACTAAATTACAGCTAATTCGGCGGAAAAATACGATCAAAACCCCCAAAATTCTAAAAATTGGGAGGTACCATTATATAGGGGCTACCAGAAAAAGTGGACCTATATTTATAATTTTTTGTGGAGACATTAAGGACCCAATAAGAACCCAATGTAGCAAAGTTCAGCGAAAAACGTGCTCAAGAACCCCAAAATACCGAAAATTGGGGGTACCCTTATATGGGGGCTACCCGAAAAAATTGACCTATATACATAATTTTTTTAGAGAGGTTTGGTACCTATTAAGAACTCAAAACACTAAATTACAGGCAATTCGGCGGAAAAATACGACCAAAACCCCCAATATACTGAAAATTAGGAGGTTCCGTTATATGGGGGCTACCAGAAAATATGGACCTATACTTATAATTTTTTGTGGAGACATTTAGTATCCAATAAGAACCCAATGTACCAAATTTCAGCGAATTCGGCTGAAAAAGGCGCTCAAGAACCCTAAAATACCGAAATTTGCCGGGTACCCTTATATGGGAGCTATGCCTAAACGTGGACCGATATATCCCATCTTCGAACTTGACCTGCCTGCAGACAAAAGACAACCCTATGCAAAATTTCAGCACCCTATCTCAATTCCTTGATTACAACGGACGGACGGACAGACGGACGGACATGGCTAGATCGTCTTAGAATTTTACCCTGGAATATATATACATGGCTCGAGGAGTTACAAACGGAATGTACTTAGAATTTTACCCTGATCATGAATATATATACTTTATAGGAAAGTCGGAAATGAATATTTCAGCGCTATATTTCCACACTCTAGTGTGGAGTTACA
>NW_026885559.1:0-68877 GCF_032173495.1 Musca vetustissima
TAAAAAAACTATTTAAAAAACCACGCCTTATTTGCCTCTATAAAACAATACTATTTAAAAAACCACGCCTTATTTGCCTCTATAAAACAATACTATTTAAAAAACCACGACTTATTTGCCTCTATAAAACAATACTATTTAAAAAACCACGCCTTATTTGCCTCTATAAAACAATACTATTTAAAAAACCACGCCTTATTTGCCTCTATAAAACAATACTATTTAAAAAACCACGCCTTATTTGCCTAATTTGCCTCTATAAAACAATACTATTTAAAAAACCACGCCTTATTTGCCTCTATAAAACAATACTATTTAAAAAACCACGCCTTATTTGCCTATATAAAACAATACTATTTAAAAAACCACGCCTTATTTGCCTCTATAAAACAATACTATTTAAAAAACCACGCCTTATTTGCCTCTATAAAACACCACCATAGTATGGAGGGTATATTAATTTTGTCATTCCGTTTGTAACTCCCCGAAATATTCATTTCCGACACTATAAAGTATATATATATATATTCATGTTCAGGGTAAACTTATAAGATGATCTAGCCATGTCCGTCCTTCCGTCTGGTGTAATCACGCTATCTTCTGAAGGAATTGAGATAGGGTGCTGAAAATTTGCATAGGTTTGTCTGTGGGCATTTCAATTTGAAGATGGGATATATCGGTCCATATTTAGGCATAGCCCCCATATAAGGGTACCCCCCAATTTTCGGTATTTTGAAATTCTTGAGTGTGTTGTTCAACCGACTTCGCTGAAATTTGGTTCTTGAGTTCTAATTGGGTAGCAAATCACCCACCAAAAATTATAAATGTAGATCAATTTTGTCGGATAGCCTCCATATAAGGGCACCACCCAATTTTCGGTATTTTGGGGTTCTTGCGCGTTTTTCAACCGAATTTGTTGTAATTTGGTATTTTGTAGTCGTATATGGTAACAAATCTCCCTACCAAAAATTAATAATATACGACACATTTTAGGGGTAGACCCCATATAACCCCATTTTTTATATTAAAATAGTTAGCTAATTTATTCCGTGTGTTGGGGTTATCCCCATATAACTGTATTCCATCGTAGAATGTGGATATTCTGTAGACGAAATTTTCAATTCATACGCTGCATGGTATGGAGTTTTAAAACGATTTAGTCGATTTAGCCATATGTTGTAATCATTATTCTATCGGTGGATATCGACATAAAAAATTGGATTATTTCCAGGATTTTATACACATGTTTCACCCTACCATGCGGTTGTAATATATGTCAACATTTTGGGGTTTTGAGATTTTAGGAAAAACTCTCATTGAAATTGCTTAAATTTATATTTGGTTTACAACAATCGATTGGTAGAATTGTAGTTATATGTATGTTCCTTATATTTTCATTTCAAAAATTTTTCAGTATTTCTATGGTGGAGGGTATCCAAAGTTCGGCCCGGCCGAACTTAACACTTTTTCGCTTGTTTATATTAAAATAGTTATATGATTTGTTCATCCCCATTAAAAATTGCTGAAGTTTGAATTTGGTGTACATAATGGTTTACATAAATCGGTTTGTAGAATTATCAGTATATGTCCACTTTTGGTATGTTCCCTATATTTTCATTGCATGTATCTGTCAGTATAACTATGTATCTGTCGGCCCGGCCGAACTTAACGCTTTTTCACCTGTTTATAATAATATAATTATCTGATTTTTCCGCGTTTTGGATTTGGTTCTAACACTCTGTTTTAATCATTTCACCTGCGACGGATATCGAGATAAAAAACTAGAACGTACGGTTCGATAATGAACTATAAGTGAACTATAACCCACATTTAGGCTTAGCCGTAGCTCCTGTGTGGGAGGTACCAGAAGGCATGGACCGATATTCCCCAAATTCGGACTGGAACTAAGTTTGGAAGACATAATAAGATGGGATGAAATCAAATGTTTCTGAAACGGATTTGGTCCCAAGAAACATATGGTCTAGAACCAATATTTCGATGAGGCGCATTTTCACCGTGTGAAAGTGTATACACACTAATTAGCCATAAGGCTGAGGGTATAATTTTCTATTAAAAATTATTGTTTATATAATCGGATGGTAGAAATGTCGGTATAGGTCCATTTTTTGGTATGTTCCCTATATTTTCTTTTCAAGTTCCTGTCAGTATATCTATGGTGGATGGTATCACTTGTTTAATTTTTAAAAGATGTTGGGTTTTTGGTTTCTGTTGATTTTATTGTGTTAATATTTTGTGTTCAATAAATGTATAAATGTATATGTGTTGTGTGTTATTGTATTTTAATTTGATTTTGTAATTCGTGTATATATTCAAAATTTTGTATATAATAACCTAGACTGACGACAGCCTTAATTTGCATTAACAGCCTTAATCCAAATTAACTTGTACATTATCCTCATTTTTATGTGCTGTAAATGCACAAAATCGAACTGAATTTACTGAATTAAGCAATTTTAATATGGCAATGCTGTAGAAAATAAATTTATTATTGTCAAATTTGTTTACGTTTATGAAAATAAAATTTAGAAATAAAGGCAAAATACAACATTACCTCGAGTTGGGCGCTCTTTTATCATCATTGTAGCTGTTATTCGTCCTGTCTGTCGATTATCGTTTTCATAAGGAAGTAATCCTTAAAAATATTGTAAAAAATTTCAATATTTCCTTCCTACACACAGACAGATAATAGTTTTGAAACAAACAAAATGGTTCGTAAATGCAGAAACTCTCGCCTGTCAGGGGTAAATATTAATTCAAATTAAGAACTATTTAATGCAAATTAATGCTGTCGTCTGTCTTTGGTATCAATTGTTGGTTTTATGTTTGTGCAAACTTATGTATTATATGTTGTTTCATGTACAATTTTTTTGTATTTATATGTTGCAAATTGTGTTGACGACGTCGGAATGAGGAGTATGAGATTCTAGACATTACTGAGGCTTGATTGATCAGAGCCCTTAGTGTTGCATATGATTCGCTGCCATCCGCCACCACCCGTACCATTGCTGTTGGTACAAACACCAGATCAAAAGTAAACTTTTCGATAACATCAGGGATGGTTGATCTTTTCCTTTGATCTTTTCCATCTGTTGGCTAGAGTTAAGTCACCATCGGACACATCAGGATCGGGTGGAGCAATAATTGGCGTGCCAATCAAAAAGTGACCATGTGTCAATGGAGAAAAATCATTTGGATCTTCGCCAGCTGGACTCAAGGGTCTAGAATTTAAGCATGATTTAATTCGTGTTAAAATAGTACAAATTTCCTCAAACGAAAAGTTCATTTTCGGAATTGATTTTCGCAAATGTATTTAAAAAGATTTGACGCCGGCCTCTCATAGAACGCCCATATGGGGTGCCCCAGGGGGAATAAAATTCCAATTGAGATTGTGTTGATTATTGTGTTGGATGACAGAATTTTGTAAATTTTTGAAAAATTGGAGTCTATTCTTTTTAATGATTTCAGCAGCTCTGACAAAGTTAGTTCCATTATCAGAATATGTACATGATGGACAGCCCCGTCTGCCAACGAAGCGGGAAAATGCTGCAAGAAATGATTGGGTTGATAAATCGCTAATTGCTTCTAAATGTATGGCCTTTGTTGCGAAACAGACAAAGACGCAAACGTATCCTTTAGTTATTAGATAAGCTCTTCCAGTAAAGTTGTTTATGTCAAATGGGCCGGTGAAATCGACTCCAGTATTGTTAAATGGGCGTGAAAGTAAGGTTCCTTCTGGGGGCAAGGATGCCATTATTTGCTTTTGTGATCGGCTTTTGTATAATACACATGGTTTGCAGTTGTGGATGACCTTTTTGACCAAGGGTTTTAATCTGAATATACAAAATTCAGATCTTAAGACTCGTGTCATTAGTTGGTTTCCACCATGTAATGTTATTTTATGTGTAAATTCAAAAAATAATTGTGTAAATTTTGAATTGTACGGCAAAAAATTGGGTGGCTTCATTGTAGGTGAGTACTGGCGACTGTATTAATCTACCATTTGCTCGCATGATACCCTTCGAGTCTAAAAAAAGGTTTAATGATGATGATATTTGAGATCATTTTTGTAATAATTCGGTCCATTCCACCATAATTGGTGTTTAATTAATTCGCTAGGTGGGCAACCGCGGCCCACCTATCGACTTTTGTCGATTCCCGACAAAAGTTGACCAATGACATGGCGGTTTCGTAAGCCAAGCCAGATCTATTGTGGAATCGATCCAATATTATACAGAAAAATTTGAAGGTTTTTTAGTATTGATTCCAAACTTGGTAGTGAGATTTTTTAATAGGGGCGACTCTTGTTATTGCAGTCAAAAGGAAGGTTTCTATTTCGTTGTTTGGCTTCTCCACTTTAATATATAATGCGGCAGCATAAGCACTCTCCGAAGCATCACAAAATTCATGTATTTCAAATTTGCTGCTTGGAGAATAATGAATCCATCTTGGAATCGAATAATTTTGCTATGGTAGAAAGTACTTCCCGTTTTGTATAGCAATTTCTATTTTCCATGTTTGGAGGTGTGAAAGCAAAGAAATCTCCCGATATATTCCATCGAATGCCTAAAGTTTTCGTAGATGCATCCTCAGAAATGTCCAGATTTACTTTGAGCAATTTTTCGGCTGATAAATCTTCAATAATTTGTGTGTCATTTGCTGCCCATTTCATTAACTCGAATCCTGCAGATTCCATGACAGCTATGAGTTGTTTTCGAGAAGTAATAGTTTCTTGTCCTGTATTGGATCACAAAGCGATTTACGGCATAAAATTCTTTGAAATTGAGTTTGGTTGGGGTTTAAAAATATTTGCGGTCGCATCGGCGTTGAAGACAGATCTGAAAAATCTCCATTTGAAAACTTGCAAAACAATGTCTTGTTGTAAAATTGGACCCGAAACTAAATTATCATTCAAGATAATATATGATGATTTTGTGAAATTTTCCTCATATGTCCCAATTCATAAACTTCTTTGATTTCAGGTGTTAAAAAAAAATTTCTTTCCATCCTATAAAATTGTGCAAGTGCAATATTTCTAGGTTCTCCAAGTTCTTCACATTTTTTAAGGGGGAGGGTAACAATGTATCGGCCATCTTGATTTCTTTTGGTTTCGATGTAATTTTGCTCGCAGTACTCATCCTCTTCTGACCTCAAAACCTATTTTGGGGTCTCTTCCACCTCCCAAAAACGTGTGAGTATTTTCTCCAATGAAATAGTATTGCAAAGTGTAATTTGTGTACCATCTGCATATGGTCCGCCAATAATCCATCCAAAAACTTTGTGCCAGCAAACTTCCAATTGACTTCATAGGAGCTCCCATTGTAAATATAAGTGGATTAATATCCATTCCAATTAGAAGATCTACTGGTTGGCTTATATAACATTTAGGATCTGCTAAATCCAAAGTTGAAGAATCTCTGAGTTGAGTTTTATCCATGTTATAAGGTGGTAAATTTGATACAGGTGCCCAAACTTCCACTTTAAAGTTGGGTTCTAATCTTGAACGTAATATAAAAACGCATGATTTGGCTGAAGTCTCCGAAATAAGTTGATTTATTCCTGTAACATGTACGAGATTTCGCTTTGTTGGTAAATTCAATCGATTCTTCAATTTTTCAGTTATAAATGATGACTGAGATCCAGAATCAATAATTGCTTTTGCATTATAAAATTGACCATTTGCTTTTATTTGTACAATTGCGGTGAAAAGTAATCTGTCTCTGGGATTTGTGGGATTATTTCCTTTCTCCTGCAGAGTTAATGTTGTAATATTTTCTGGTTCTTCATTCGATGTGGACTGTATAAGTGTGGTAAGAGCTGCAGCACTTGTACCAAGGCGTGCATCATCTCTATCTAGGGGTTGTATTGCAAGTTGGGTTTCCGTTCCCTTATGTAGCAAATTGTGGTGTCTTTGATTGCAGTTCCTACAGCCAAAACGACTCTTGCATACCTTAACTCCGTGATTTGAAGAAATGCAATTATAGAATAAATGAGACGAATTCACAACGTGAATTCTGTCATTCACATTTTTTGATTGAAATTGTGGACAATCTCTAATAAAATTATCTGCTTTGCAAATTTGACAAATATTTTGGTAAGCTTGTTTGGGTTGCTGAGAATAATTTGGTTTGTTTTTATTCCTTGAATTTTCAGGGTTTTGATTGATGTTAGTTTGGTAGTTGTTTGTGTATTTCATCCTTTTGTTTGGATACGACTTTCCTTGGCCATATTTTGAAAAACTTGGATTCCAAAGTTTTAAATTTGTGAATTAAGAATTTATCAAAATCTTCCCATGATGGTAAAGTTTTGCAATCTTTAAAAGAAAAGATCTGGGAAGTTTACTGGAACATAAGTATATAAGTATTGGATCCCATCCAGGTACTTCAATTTTTAATGTTTCCAAAGTCTGTATGCAACTAGTAACTGATCTTTGTAATTTTGGTAAATTAAACAGTATTTTTATTTGCTCGTTCACCTGCATCCTTCGATTTTCGTATCTATCCGTTAGAAGTTTCCAGGCTAATCCAAAACCATCATTTGTTAAAGGGACGTGACTGATTATATCTCGTGCCTCTCCTGTTGTCTTCTGTGTAAGATGAAATAGCTTTTCCACATTACTCAATTTAGAATTCTGAATAAAAATTGCAGTGAATAAATCCCGGAAAGTTGGCCACGCATTGTATCCACATTTGAAAGAGTCAGTATCGCATGGTGGTAATCTTGATATCGGGGCAAAATCGGCTTCTGTGTTTAGTTTCTGCTTCATTTGAGACTCGCGTTTGGTTTTTGCCTCCAATTGCTGCTTAATTGTCTGGATTTGTCTATTAATTGAACTTATCGTCTTTTTATAAGTGTAAATTGCCTCCAAATAATGTGTTCTTAGTTTATTTATGTCTATTGGTTTCTCATCGGCTTCTGGAATATGATTCCTACACTCCACATACGCTCGCTTGACTTGATCATAAAATGAATTCAATTCCACTCTTGTAGCCTACAAAGAATGTACGTCCTCATCTGTTTTTGCAATTGAGAAAATTGAAGCAAAATCCTGCAAATCGTTTACGCAGTTTGCAAATTTTTCAAGCATACGTTTTTCCATCTTGATAATGTTGAGCGTTCGACTCTATAACAAATTGTTGCCTTGCAAGAATATGATAAAGTGGCTCAAATCTTGAGGAAGTAGGTTATTATGGGTTAAAAAAACGTTTTCAAAGAATTTTACGGTGTAAAATTTTGAAGTTAATTCCCAAATTATTTGATCAACGACAAAGTGATTTTTTTGAGTTTGAGTCTGTGTTTTTTGAATTACGATTGAGTTCAGTGAAAGGAAAGAAAAAAAATTCTTGAAGCCGAAAAATAATATTTTAGTTTAGTTAATTTGTTGCTGCAGTTCATAGACACTATTAAAAAAGCAAATCCAATAAATTTCAAAAAAAAATTCAAATGTAGAGAAAAAACGTCAAAACGTTTGCCAAGCAACTCTGTCTGTCCAAACGAGATTTATGCCAAACACGATGCACTTGTTATCCAAAGTTTTGTGATTTGTACAAAGTAAATTAAAAAATTGTTCCAAATCTCAATTGTATGTTGTGTTACCAAAATTGTGTTGGGTTGCCAAAAATATTAATGTGAATTTAAAAAAAGTTAAAATCTCGAATAAAATTCTCAGAAGGAGTTCAGTAATAGATTCAAATATGAAATATGTGTTTGGTTGTAAAAAATGTTGCAAGTATAATCCAAAAATTTCAAAAATATCGAAAAAATTCTCCAAAAAAGTTTAAGTTGGTAATTCCAATCTAAATTATTCGATTGGTTGCGAAACGGAATAAAGTTTTAATTTTTTTTCCAAAAAAGGTTAAAAAATCCACAAAGTTGTCCAGAAACTTAAATGGTGGTTTGTAATCAAAGTTGTATGTAGGGTTGCAAAAAGTATAAGGTTTTCCAAAAATGCTAATTCTTCCAGGAATTTATCCAAAAAAAATGTTTAAAAGTTTTCAACGATGTCTATAATCGCTTAAAATTCCGCTTGCAGGTGGATTTTAGTTTGTAGCAGAGACAAAAAGTTTTAGAGGATAAACTTTCTGTTCAAAATTTTTTTTGTAATTAACAAATATTCTTGACGCAAATCAGTATTTTTCCAAAAAAGGCAATAAAAAATTGTATGCAAAAATGTATTATTATATTATTCGATGGGTTGCGAAACGGAATAAAGTTTTAATTTTTTTCCAAAAAAGGTTAAAAAATCCACAAAGTTGTCCAGAAACTTAAATGGTGGTTTGTAATCAAAGTTGTATGTAGGGTTGCAAAAAGTATAAGGTTTTCCAAAAATGCTAATTCTTCCAGGAATTTATCCAAAAAAATTTTTAAAAGTTTTCAACGATGTCTATAATCGCTTAAAATTCCGCTTGCAGGTGGATTTTAGTTTGTAGCAAAGACAAAAAGTTTTAGAGGTTAAACTTTCTGTTCAAAAATTTTTTTGTAATTAACAAATATTCTTGACGCAAATCAGTATTTTTCCAAAAAAGGCAATAAAAAATTGTATGCAAAAAATGTTCAATAGTAGTGTCATGAATATCCAAGTGTTATAAAAAATTAATTGAGGTTACCAATATAAGTTTTTATAACCTTCAATTATTTTTGTTCAACAAAAGGATTTCATGAAAATTGTATGTTTTGCGATGACGCCAAATTTTCCACCAAAAATGGTAATATGGCGGTTGTGTATTCATATAGAAGAGTATGTTTGTGTCTGTAAATTATGACGCCGAAAATTGCGCCATAATTTATATATAAACGCTTTTTATTTGATGTATGTAATAAGGATTCCAAAAAATTCCCAAATTTTCCAAAAAATAAAATCCAATTATATTATGTATTGGTATAAGTCAGTATTTTTTTCCAAATCCAATATGGTGCAATTAACAAGTTCAACAAGTGAAAAAGCGTTAAGTTCAGCCGGACCGAAATTTTGATACCCTTCACCATAGATATACTGACAGGTACTTCAAATGAATATTAATACTCTTTGATACAGTGAAAATGTACCTCGTCGAAATATTGGTTCTAGACCCCACGTGTTTTTGGACCAAATCCATTTCAGAAAATTTTGATTTCATCCAAACTTTGTTCCAGTTCGAAGATGAGAAATAACGGTCCACTCCTTCTGGTACGTCCCACACAGAGGCTAGGCCTAGGCCTCAATCCGGCTATAGTTCATATATAATACATTATCGAACCTTACGTTCTATTCTCCGCAGGTGAAATGATTACAACAGAACCAAACCCAAACGCAGAATAAATCAGATAACTTTGACAAAATTTGAATTTAATTCGCATATGCAAGTTTCGCATCAGGGCGGAACAAATACAAGTTATCAACGTACGACATTTGTAAAGCCACATAGCCCAATATGCCTGATGAGCCGCTTAACCAACGGCGAAACGCGTCGCATAATGGTGGGTACGTAGGTTCTTCTCCTGGCTTTCCTTTTCATTGCAAAACTTAGATCATCAAGCTCGACTCGAAAGAGTATAAATAACCACTTAAAATTACTTTCAAATTATCACTGCCCTTACAAGGCAAAATTCAAATAACAACTAACTATTCTAGAGAGATTTGGTACCTATTAAGAACTCAAAACACAAAATTACAGCCAATTCGGTGGAAAAATACGACCAAAACCACCAAGATATTGAAAATTAGGAGGTACGCTTATATGGGGCTACCAGAAAAAGTGGACCTATACTTATAATTTTTTCTGGAGAAATTTAGTACACAGTGGGAACCCAATGTACCAAATTTCAGTGAATTCTGTTAAAAACGCGCTCAAGAACCCCAAAATACCGAAATTTGGTGGGTACAAGGGTACCCGCCCCTATCTCAATTCTTTCAGAAGATTGCGTGATTACAACTGACGGACGGATCTTTGAAGTCATCTGCATGGGAAAACTTCATTAGCGGTTGCCCAGACATTCAACATCAAAAAGTACCAAGATGGATACAATATACTCCGACCTGCAAGATTGAAATGCATGGATTCTGTGATACTTCTGAAAATGCACTGACGCGACTTCATACGTTCGACTTGAAAATAATAATGACGTTCGCACACATCTTCTGGTTGCGAAAACACGTGTTGTACCGGTCAGTAAAATCTCTCTGCCTCGGCTGAAACTATGTGAAGCTGTTTTACTAGCAACACTAACGTCATCAGTTATACCTAGCCTCAACCTGGAAATGTATGACATCTACTTTTGGACCGACTTAACAACCGTCCTAGCCTGGCTTAAAAATTCACCATGTGCATGGAACACCCTTGTTGGCAATCGAGTGTCTCACATCGTGGATAAAGTAGGAACATCAAGTTGGTGCCTCGTGAATTCATCAGACCATCCAGCGGACATTGCAAAACGAGGATGCTCTTCTATCGACCTACAAAATAATGACTTATGGTGGCATGGACTTATATGGCTCCGAGAGCCAACCAATTGCCACGATCGAAACATTTGCATATGTTGCCAGAATCATACGATTAGCAAATGGAATCAAACCTCCAATCAATACACCTCCTGATGATGTTTTACCCGAAGAAGTTAGGATTGGGAAATACAAAATGATTTTGCTGACTCAGTCCTACTATTTTCGTGAAGAATACCGTCTGTTGTCACAAACTCGAAAGTTGCCTCACAACAGTCCCCTTTTTTCGTTAAATCCCTTTATTGACGCCAGTGGAATCATGCGAGCAAACGCACGTCTTTCTGAATCTCCTATCTTAACTTATAACGAAAGATATCCAATTCTGCGGCCACACTATTCGAATCTTTCATACCTTTTAGTTGAACATACTGATAAATATACGTTACATGGAGGAAACCAACTTATGATACGGATTCTGTGATCAGAATTCTGGATCATTCCACTTAAACCTCTAGTGAAAATGGTGATAAACCGCTGCAAGACCTGCGTGTTATACAAACGACATACTCAAAACGCAATTTACAAGACCTTTCTTAAATACTGGAGTAGACTTTGCTGGCCCTTTTAGTATTCGAAACTTCACAGGCCGAGCATGCTTAGTAACGAAGGGGTACGTGTGCATATTTGTATGCTTTTCTACCAAAGCATTACATTTGGAGGCCACCAGTGATCTCTCAGCTCAAGCTCTCTTAGCGGCCTTTTCACGTTTCATCGGAAGACGAGGTTGTCCGGCAAAAATGTTTTCTGACAACGGAACTAACTTTACTAGTGCTGCGGAAATGATCAAAAAGGACAGACTATTATTTTGCAGACATATATAGAGTAATCTCTTGCATCAATATGCCCATCACAACCTGGAATGGGATCATTCAAGACAAACCTTAGAAAAATGGTTCCCAATATGTCATTCATCGCCATAAATGGAAGTGGCAAAAGGACAATGTACGACTAAATGACCTTGTAATTATTCAAGATGACCGTATACCTAGGAATGAGTGGAAGTTAGGAAGAATTACTAACCTGTATCCAGGGTCAGACCAAAATGTCAGGGTTGTTGATCTCCAAACATCAAACGGTGTCATTCGTCGACTTATAACGAAACTTATTCCCTTTCTCTCCGACTAACCTTCCAAAATTCCATTTTATTTCAAACTAAAATTACCGTATAACTAATTATCGCTTCTTACAGACATGGCTCCAAAAAAACAAACCCAACTACTATACCACGAGACTGGATTTATTTGTGTGGGCTGTGCAAGCTAGATCATCCCATTAAGACATGCAAAAAGTTTTTGTGTCTTGAGCCTGAAGCACGTTTTGACGTAGTATGCGAGTATTTTTACTGCATAAATTGCATAGCTTGCTCCCACACTAAGTCAAACTGTCCGACAACTCTATCATGTCAAATTTGTGGAGGGAAACATAATACCCTATTGCACTACGCAACCCCAATTCAAGCTATAAACACCACACGCCACAGTCGTGACATACAGCGCCAACATCCAGCCACCAGATATTTCAATGCCAGAACAACCAGGCATGTGGCATCTCTGCCGAGGCATTTTTAACTCCCAGGCGACAGTATCTCGTATAGCGGTACGTCTACAGTCGGAGCTTCGCCTCGAAACTTTTGAATACCGCAACACCAGATTTGCAAAGGTGCTAATTGCAGCCAGACTAAGTCGTTTCAACTGGAAAAGGGAAATACGGGCCATGTTGACCAACGACCTTCCACGAAAACCCTATGACCTCCCCATTGATGCCAATCCATCTGCAGACTTCCCAGAAGACACGCTAGCAGACCCGATCCTGGGTGCAACGCTATTGTTGAAGTTGAAATTGGTGTTGATTTCTACAAAGATAGGCATCGCAATGGGTCTCTTGATACTGAAATATCTGGAGTCATTGCAGAACAGACAGCATTGGGATATGTTTTTATCTGAGCCATCGGCAAAATTTGGTAACACTCCAGGGAGGGGCCTAAATGTTCAATAAAGAGGAATATTGAACTTGTAAATACTACATACATTAACTAATATATGAATTAATTTTACATTTGTATTTTATTTTAATACGAAAATTTGTAATGGTATCGCTTACTATCGATTTCTATGACTTTCCACACTCCTTTTGTCTTTGCCTCTCTTTTTTGATACTCACTCAATGAGCATTCAAATTCAGCACATTCCACAAACTCATTGAGATTGCAGTTGTTATGTGTTTGCAATCTCTTCTTGGCCCTTCAACAACATAGGGTTGAGAAATATTTTTTGTTTTTATACCCTTCACCACACTGTGGTACAGGGTATAATGTCTTTGTGCATATGTTTGTAACAGGCAAAAGGAAACGAGATAGACACATGGTTCCTTTTGAGAATATGCATAGAATCACTATCTAAGTCGATTTATGCATGTCCGTCCGTCCGTACGTCTGTCTGTCCATGTATTTTTGTGAGCAAAGTACAGGTCGCATTTATGATCCGAATTGGATGAAATTTGGCACAGCTGATTTGTTTGGTTCAGATTTAGATATAGCTCCCATATATATATTTAACCGATTTAATGTAAACGGTCCCTATATATCTTTCGATTTGCACGATATTTGGTACAGCCTAATCATTTAGGTCTAGAATTATGTCTGCCAAGTTTCGTGAAAATCGGTCAAGATTTAGATATAGCTCCCATATATAGTTTCGTCCGATTTCAGGTAAATGGTGCCCCAAAGTCCCTATATATCTTTCGATTTGCACGAAATTTGGCATAACGTATTGAATTAAGCCTCGAGTGATGTCTGCCAAGTTTCGGTCCAGATTTAGATATAGCTCCCATATATAGTTTCGCCCGATTTCATGTAAATGGTGCACCAAAGTCCCTATATATCCTTCGATTTGCACGAAATTTAGCACAACGTACTGAATTGAGCCTAGAGTGATGTCTGCCAAGTTTCGAGAAAATCGGTCCTAACTTAGATATAGCTCCCATACATAGTTTCGTTCGATTTTATGTAAATGGTGCACCAAAGTCCCTATATATCTTTCGATTTGCACGAAATTCGGCATAACGTACTGACTTGAGCCTAGAATGATGTCTGCCAAGTTTCGAGAAAATCGGTCCAGATTTAGATATAGCTCCCATATATAGTTTCGTCCGATTTTATGTAAATGGTGCACCAAAGTCCCTATATATCCTTCGATTTGCACTAAATTTGGCACAACGTACTGAATTGAGCCTAGAGTGATGTCTGTATTGTTTCGTGAAAATCGGTTCTGATTTAGATATAACTCCCATATATAGTTTCGTCCGATTTCATGTAAATGGTGCACCAAAGTCCCTATATATCCATCGATTTGCAGGAAATTTGGCACAACGTACTGAAGTGAGCCTAGAGTGATGTCTGCCAAGTTTCGAGAAAATCGGTCCTTATTTAGATATAGCTCATATATAGTTTCGTCAGATTTTATGTAAATGGTGCACCAAAGTCCCTATATATCCTTCCATTTGCAGGAAATTTGGCATGACATACTGAATTGAGCCTAGAGTGATGTCTACCAAGTTTTGAGAAAATCGGTCCTGATTTAAATAAAACTCCCATATATAGTTTGGTCCGATTTCATGTAAATGGTGCACCAACGTCCCTATATATCCTTCGATCTGCACGAAATTTGGCATAACGTACTGAATTGAGCCTAGAGTGATGTCTGCCTTGTTTCGTGAAAATCGGCCTAGAGTTAGATATAGCTCCCTTTTATTATAGATTGATTTTAAGTAATTGACGCACCAAGGAACCAATAGGAACAAAACGTTCTGAAATTAGTATAACCTAACCTGTGACAAGTTTGTTTGAAATCGCTTAATATTTTGATAAAGCTTCCATATTTCGATTTCAATTAAATTGGGCATCAAACTGCTCATGTTAGTCAGATTGACATCAAATTTTGCACAACTTAGAAAATTGAGCATAGAATTACGTAGTTGCGTTTTCTAGAAGTACAGATATAGCCCAACGGATGACCTATTTATATTTGTTTGAAGTCGATTTACATACTTTTGTCCCATTGTAACAAACGAATGACATGTTTATGGATAGATCTAGGTAGATTCACATTTAGATAAATATCACATATTTTATTTCATCCAATTTCATGTTAATAGTCCTGTTTAATATACCCATAGTGGTGAAGGGTATCATATAGTCGGCCCCGTCCGACTTTACTACTTTCCTTACTGGTTTATATTTTGACCTTGTGACGAGTGTGTGGAAGATCATAAAGATGAAATTGAACTTTTTTTATGTCGAACCAATAATAGAAAAATAAAAACAACAAAACTGCATTTTATTCCATCTAAAGGGACAAAGTTAATAAACGAAAAAGTGTAAAATTCTACAAGCTAAACAAAATTCAAACCAAACAAACAACGGGTACTTTGTGACAGACGGTTTGTTTCGGAAAGCAACTGACACCGAATATGCATGTTATTGTGATCTGACACTTTTAAACCTTTGTGCCCGATTTTTTTCCGTGATTAAAGAACAATTTACTGTTCACAGATTTAATGCAACTATCCTAAATAGGATATGAACAAAAATTGGCATCGCTACATCCTTGCATTCGGAAGAAACAGTATATTTTTCTGAAAAAAAGTCCAGTATCAAGAAAACCAAATTGAAAATCGAAACAATAATTTTAAATTTTTTTCTACATTTATTTTTACAAAAATCGAATCAAAAGAATCAAAAATAATTATTATTGCAAAATTCGTACAATTCGAGTATGAAGCGATTTAAATAGTTTAACTGTATACACAAATTAGTACTGTACACATGTTAGCCCTCTTCTCCACATTGAAAAGCTCATAACTTTACCAAAAAAATATTGTTTTTAATTTTTCTGTTGATATGTGTCGTCAATAAGGTCTTGACATATGTAATCCAAAGAATATATATCTACTAGCTTAATATTAACCCTTCATGGCCCAATGTTGCCCACAGGCAACAAAATGTTTTAGATCTTATATTTAATATGTAGGCAGTAGATATAGATATATTCGGCCGGGCCGAACGTTGGATACCCTCCACCATAGATATACTGGCAGGTACTTGAAATTAAAATATAGGGAACATACCAAAAATGGACCTATACCGACATTTCTACAAACCGATTATGTAAACAATAATTTTTAATAGAAAATTATACCCTCAGCCTTATGGCTAATTAGTGTGTATACACTTTCACACGCTGAAAATGTGCCTCATCGAAATATTGGTTCTAGACCCCATGTTTCTTTGGACCAAATCCGTTTCAGAAACATTTGATTTCATCCTATCTTAGTATGTCTTCCAAATTTAGTTCAAGTCCATCCCTTCTGGTACCTCCCACACAGGGGCTACGGCTAAGCCTAAATGCGGGCTATAGTTCACATATAGTTCATTATCGAACCGTACTTTCCAGTTGTTTATCTCGATATCCTTCGCAGGTGAAATGATTACAATAGAGTGTTAGAACCAAACCCAAAACGCGGAAAAATCAGATAATAATATTAATATAAAAAATGGGGTTATGTGGGGACTACGCCTAACAGGGGTGACTATTAATAATTTTTGGTAGGGAGATTTGTTTCCATATACGGCTACAAAATACCAAAATTCAGTGATTTCGGTTGAAAAAGGCGCTCAAGAACCTCAAAATGCCTAAATTAGGGGGTACCTTTATATGGGGGCTACCAGAAAAAATGGACTTATCTTTATAATTTTTAGTGGAGATATTTGGTACCCAAAAAGAACCCAATATACCAAATTTCAGCGAATTCAGTTTAAAAACGCGCTCAAGAACCTCAAAATACCGTTATTTGGGGGTACCCTTATATGGGGGCTACTAGAAAAAATGGACCTATATTCATAATTTTTTGTGGAGTAATTTGGAAATTTTTAAGAATTTAAAGTACTAAATTACAGCCAATTCGGTGGAAAAATACGACCAAAACCCCCAAAATACTGAAAATGAGGAGGTACCGTTATATGGGGGCTAACAGAAAAAGTGAACCTATATTTATAATTTTTTGTGGAGACATTGAGTACCCAATAAGAACCCAATGTACAAAATTTCAGCACCCTATCTCAATTCCTGCGGAAGATAGCGTGATTACAACAGACGGACGGACATGGCTAGGTCTTAGAATTTTACACTGATCAAGAATATATATACTTTATAGGGTCGGAAATGAATATGTCGGTGAGTTACAAACGGAATGACAAAATTAATATACCCTCCATACTATGGTGGAGGGTATACAAATATGAATGAAAAAATAAAATAAATCCTTGATATCAGTTTCCAAAAAGAGAGTTTGCGGAGTTTTACGAAAATGTATATGGCATTGGTAAATAGCAAATAGAAAAATATAATAGCATGCTGTTTAATTTTCATATTTTAATTAATTATTTTATTATATATTATATTGTGGTGTTGTGTTTTTATTTAAACAGTGATGGTCTGTCGAAAACTTTGTATAATATGTATTTAGGGTTGTGCGCGTTTAATAATATATGGTTATAGTTGCCTTAACATAAACTAATTTTTATTTCGCATTAAAATAAATAAACTAGTCCATGAACATAGTGATATATATGAAATATATAAAACGTAAATGAAGCATTTTTGGTTGCAAATGGTCATTACACGACTAAAAATTTCCCAAAGTATTGACGAAAAATTGTGCTAAGCAAACACAATTCAGCACAGTTTTTGATATCTTGTTTAGTAACATCTGATATTGATTTTACGATTTAGTACTTTACTTTTACTATTTAGTACTATTCACACACAAATGCACTAATTTTCGAAATGTTTTCTTATTTCCACTATGCAGATTCAACAGTGATCAGAATTCCAATTATATATTTTAGCAAATGCGTATATATTCCACATTTTGTTACATTCAGCACCTTCCGAACACATAGGTACACATTTGCAAGACTAAATCCATATAATTATCGTACTCCTAATTTCACTAAATTCAGTACTTTTCGAACTCATACACTCCAACAGTAATTTTAATTCCAAGATTCTGGAGTACAGCTCTATCCGTTCACACGTAATCAAGTGGTACCAAATATAGTACCATTTAGTATACTTTCCAAAAACCCAGCCTTATCTCACGTCTACACACCAACAACAACCCACACTAAAAATTTAAAGCTTCTACCTTCAGAAGTTTCGTATGGGCGATAACCTGTCAGTCAGTCACTCACATAGCACTAAGCTCTTTTATACATTAAGATTAAGTACATAAAAGTTGAGCAGTAATATGTAATGATAATGAAGAAGTTATTTTCTACGATTTTGGGTTGATCTTGAAATAAATTCTTAAGAGATGCTTTACTAGTTTGTACTATAAATTCAAGTACAAGTATGTTTGCAGGCTTTGTAATTTTTTCTGTTGTTGGATTTATGGCACATGAACAAGAACGTTCCGTATCAGAAGTAGCGGCATCTGGTCCAGGTTTAGCATTTTTAGTGTATCCATCGGCAGTTTTGCAACTTCCGGGATCAGCTCTTTGGTCATGTTTGTTCTTCTTTATGTTGTTACTTATCGGCCTTGATTCTCAATTCTGTACTATGGAAGGCTTTATAACAGCTATAATTGACGAATGGCCTCAATTCCTGCGAAAGCGTAAGGAACTATTTATTGCAATAGTGTGCACATTAAGCTACTGCTTGGGTATTTCTTGCATATCACAGGTAAATGTTGATGTTAATACATAAAATTATCTTTTAACATATTTTAAAAGGGTGGAATGTATGTTTTTCAATTACTGGATTCATATGCTGTTAGTGGCTTCTGTTTGCTTTGGTTAATATTCTTTGAGTGTATATCCATTTCCTGGTGCTATGGTGTCGATCGCTTTTACGATGGCATTAAAGATATGATCGGATATTATCCAATCATCTGGTGGAAATTTTGTTGGTGTGTTACGACCCCTTTAATATGCGCGGTAAGTAAATTGAAGCAATCGTCATATACATTCGTATCACATACGAAAATTGTTGACTTTCAAATTAAAATGATACAAACTTTGAAAATACTCTCTCGCTTGTATTATTATGTTAAGAGAGAGGAACATATTTTTTAGATTTTTTTTTCATCAATAAATATATATTTGCTAGGCCAAAAACACGATGGAGCTCATGCAATCACAGAGGATTGCGGTGATCGCTGAGGATCGGTTGTCGTTTACTACTATATTACAATATTCCAATGGGAGAAAAGTGTCCAGCAAGGAGAGCAAACCAGCAACAACCACCGTTTGGTGGGATCTGCACCTGCTTGCAGAGGATATGCCCGTGGTGTCAATCATCAGACGTGATTGACTGATCTCGGGAAGTTGAGTCAGAACGTATCAAACTTATACATTCCGGCCCCCCTTTCTACGAGCTTCATGTTACAAATCTAGTAAACGACACAAGTTTTGTGAATGGGTGACTTGTGTAAACAAACGTTATTAGTATTTACTAATGTGATTAATTTCTATTATGGGTGGGAGATTTGGTGTCAGGAACTGAAGGGGTCAGTATATACATTTGCAATATGTTACAAATTTTGTAACATATGACAAATGTCTATATTAAAATAGTACAAAGAAGAATTTCTTCACTTTGTACTACTTTAATATAGACATTTGCAATATGTTACAAAATTTGTCCAAATTTTTGAGTTTTTGCAGAAATATATTTTGAGCTGTAGCAACATTTGTTGTCATTCAATTACTATTCCCTCATACTTTGTTGTTTATGTTTGTTTCACGGCATTATTATATATCATCTATTGTGTTTTCTCTACTCTTTACCATGCATAATGTCGATAACTCATCTCACCCGGTTCAATAGAGCCACTGGCATTGTCATCAAAAGTGTGGAATTCTTTGAAAAGATTCCAGAATCCCAGTATACTGCATACAACTTCGAAATTCACAATACAGAAATTCGAGAGTTATGGGATAAAGTTATGTGCACCTATGATGAGTGCAAAACATACCTTGCGACATCAGAGAATGCACAGGTTAATATATTTGATGTCGTTGAGGAAAAATACAGCATTTATTGCGTATTCGTGGTGTCTATCCACCATAAACAGGCATCTCAATCGCCTTCAAAGTCTTGTAAGTAAGTGTTCCCCTGCTATAGCTCCACCAGTTTCACAAGCTCCACCAAATTCACCATCTCCACCAAATAGTCACAACTATATGCCACCTTCATCTTTGAATACTCTGCAGTCCACCACTCCTATAGTTGCTTCAGAATTTCAAAATTCTTCCACCATCAATAGTACACCAATCCACCTGTCGATAAGCATAGTCTTGTTGTTTTCCCTATCGGCATTGAAATTTTTTGATGGAATTTTTTATCTTGGCCCACTTTCCGGGATCTGTTCACCACCATATTTGTAAATAATTCTCAAATATCAGACATGGAACGTCTCTGTCACCTAATACAGAAGATCAGCGGTGAGGCTCGTGAAATCGTTTCCAGATTTCTATTCATCAAATCTAGTTTCCCTTTAGCTTGGAAAGCTTTGTCTGATACGTATAATAAACGAATTGTGGTAAATTGTCATCTCAAATGTTTGTTTGAAATCCCTTCTTTAGACAGTGAAACTATTTCTGGCCTGAAAACTATCCAACGTGGGATAAATAGTTGCCTTGCTGCAATGTCAGTCTATGACGTCACCACGGATCATGGGATCCGATTGTTGTTTACATTTGTTTGCAGCGTTTGCCAAAAATGACTTTGACTCTTTGGGAGCAAAGTAAAAAAAACGTCGTTGTCCTCTTGGGTAGAATTAGCAGAGAGGATACAAACATTGATTTGTCTAAAACACGTCCTCCCCTCCAAAAATAAGTTGTTGCCAACGAAAAAGCATTCCTCCGCTAAGAAGTTGTCACCTAGTAATACCGCTACACCTCAATCCCCCAATAAATTGTTGTCGGCACATCATACAAAATGTGTTACCAAACCTCGACCTATTAATTCACTCTCCACAACTGCTTGCACCATTTGTCTTGACCAGAGCCATCATCTTCGACTCCGCCCCCAGTTTTTAAAACTTTCGTTTGAGGACAAATTCTCGATTGTAATGAAAAATAAATGTTGTGTAAATTGTTTATCTCGTGGTCATGCAGTTAAAACCTGCAATAGTAAACATAGTTGCACTACTTGCAAGCAAAGGCACCACATCCTTCTTCACCGTCCACCAATTAATAAGGTTGTTGCTCCCTCCAATTCACCTCCGGCCTTTACAAAGGTCAAAAGTCGAGGACAAACTTGGTTGCCTCGTTCATCGGAAAAACCTTCTCCGGCTTTTACTAAAGTCAAAAGCCGAGCATATAATTTGTCGCACCCTTTTTCGAATAAGAAAGTTGTAAATCCACCGATACCTCACCCCTCCCAAGATACCAATGTTCTCATAGGAACAGCAGTAGTAAATGTAGTTCATAATGGAAAAACACATCCTGTTCGTGCCATTATTGATCCTTCCTCCAAGGTATCTGTTGTAAGTAAAAACCTTAAAAATTCACTTGGCATTTCTGGTAATTCGAAGAAGGAATCCAACCCTGCTACACCAAGAGAAATGTGTCTAATTAAGTTGATTTCTCCCAAGAACTCGTTAACTAAAATTGTTGAAGCAAAGTCGTTTGTTCGGCCTATTGTTAAGGGGAAATTGATCTCACATCCACCTATTGCAACTTTGAAATCTAAAATTCCTTTAGATTTAGCTGACTCCTTTGACGGCAGCCAAATAGATTTGCTACTTGGCGCTCTTTACCCCCACATACTGGAAGCTAAACCACCAAAATTAGTTTTAAATTCGTTGTTGGCCCAAAAGTCTATATTCGGGTATATACTGACCGCTTCAGTTCCTGACACCAAATCTCCCACCCATAATAGAAATTAATCACATTAGTAAATACTAATATCGTTTGAATACACAAGTCACCCATTCACAAAACTTGTGTCGTTTACTAGATTTGTAACATGAAGCTCACTTGAAATCTGAATTTACGTTCATATAGTATAGTAATTGAATGAAAACAAATGTTGCTACAGCTCAAAATATATTTCTGCAAAAACTCAAAAATTTGGACAAATTTTGTAACATATTGCAAATGTCTATATTAAAGTAGTAAAAGTGAAGACAATTTTTGAAGAATTTCTTCACGATGCCAAACTACTTTAAAAAGACCACAAAAAACAAGTATTTTTTTCAAATTATACAAAATCTACCAATTGTAGGGTGTAGTTAAGGAGGTTAATGCAAATAATCAGGTGCGGTTGTCCAAAAAGCAAACAAGAATATATCCCCTGAGCAAAATTAATGTGTAAAATCTCAGCCACAATAGATTAATTTGTCAAAAAACAATATTTTTAGCAAGTAATTTTGCTTGGATATATGTAACTGCCGATTGTAGGGTGCAAATGTCCAAAAATGTTTGAGGTAGTACAACAATATATCAAATATACAAAGTTTTTGAGCAAAAACACGACAACGAATAGTGTACTATATTGCCAAGTCTAGGGTGCAAAAATCCAAAAATTTTTGAATGCCTTAGAAAAATGACTAATGTTCAATAGTTTGAATTTAAAACAACAACAAAATCGGAGAAATATTCAAAAAATTAATATTTTTCACAAATACTTTTTATGCTTCGATTGTGTGCAATAGCTTCCGAATGTAGGGTGAATTTGTCCAAAAATATAAAAAGCCCCACTAGTAATCAATATTTTTTCAAAAATAATTCAAAAATATTTTTAATATATTTTTTAAATTTCACAATTTTGTCGCTGTGCTGTAGTGTGGTGAATAGCGAATATCACACAAAGCGGAATAAAACACAAGCAACGCTAGCAGCGAAATATCTATGCGTTAGCAGCTACGCACCCACACTACACACGACGCGAGAAACGATCCAACAGTGAGAGTTGGAGTCGACAACAATTGCTGGTATATTTTCTATTATACCAAGGTGACGCTAGGAAACGAACAATAGGTGAAGAGGTATATGTTGTTATTGCTAATATTACAATGTAATTTCTCAGCTTGGAGAACAAGCGAGGGGGATAACAACAAGACGAATTTGTTTGAGGAAAAAGACAACAAATAATCTAAACGAACAAGAATTTAGGACAAGATGTTTGTTGTTAGTACAAATATGAGAAATCGAGAAAAATGATATATGTTTGTTTGGTGAGGGGAAAAAACAACAAATAAACCAATATTACTTCGAATTCTCACTGACGTTTTTAATGAGATTAACAAAGCTAAGGCGAAGAATGGTGGTAACAACAACACCGAATGCTTCTGTATGATCAACGCGACGTAGGGTGATCAGTACAAGGCGATAGACTTAATATTTGCTATAGAAGAACGCACGTATTTACAAAAGGAGTGGTCAACTAAAACGACTTAGATTGCCCAAGAAATGAGAACGGGACATGTGTGTTGTTATGGCGAGATTAAAAATAAGCAATTTAGAGCAAAGCAACAGCAACAACACGGATTTGTTCTCTAACGATCAACAATACTTTATATGATCACTACACTAGAAACAAATGTGGACTGTATTTTTGGTGAATAGGTGAACGATTGAAAGCACACGCGTAGATATAACTGGAAGCCGACCAATGCCAAATTTAATATTGTTAGAAATTGACAAACCAAAAAAGACTAACACTCGCGGTAACTCACTTTTGACGAAATCTGAGTTTACGTACCTGGTGTTAGTATAGTAATTTGTTGATGCGATAATGAGATGAGAATTGATATCCATCAATGTTTTCTTCAACAAGAAACAACAATTCATACATAACCTGTTTTCGAGAAAAGCGCATGGGAGCCAAACGAAAATAGATTTTAAAAATGATGTAAACAATGTATAGCAATCTATATGAATTGGGAACGTCGGGATCGATATGATTAAAAATTTCTTTCTAATTGAAGTGGGAACGTTTTTATGAAAAAAAATTGTGAGAAAAATACGCGAAAATCTTGAAAAATATATTTTGAAAGAGGAACTGGACCGATATGCCTACCATTATGTGGGACATATACCATAAAGTGCTATACCGACAATTTCATTTTGGATGAAATCGAAATTTTTTGAAACAATTTTGGTATGTAAAAGCTTCCATATATTAGGTGTTTATGTTGTTGACCTTCGCGCGAATTTTGTATGTGATTTTAAAATTTCTTCTTATTATCACAACTAAACAATTTTCATTCGAATAATTAATGCTGTTATACATTTAATATATTAAAGAAGGCCTATTTACCAAAACCGTTATGTGTTTGTTTTCGGGTAAACCATATTTCTATCAGTTCTATTTCCTCCCAAGACACTACCAATTTCAATACAATCACTCCTAATATGATTTAATGTATTCAATTCCATATAGAATTGTTCTTCATTTGGATGAGTATGGTCAATAGACTTATTTCCCAAAAAAAAATCCACCCTAGCTCAGCATGTTCTAAATCTGCATTCAAATTTTTGGACACTTTTGTATTCAGTTTTTTAAATCATTTTTTGTTCTGATGTATTTCTTTGACCGCAATGATTTCAAATTCCATGGCACTTACAACTCTACTAGTTCATAACAATAATTACAGTCGGTATCTCAGCAATAACTAAAAAGACATATTTTCTAGTTTCTCATTATTTTGTAATTTTAGAAAAATGAAATAAGTCCCCAAATTCTCATTAGGGATGTATTTTATTTAAAATTTTGGGAAGTTGTTTCATAATGAAATAAAGTTGTTAATAATGAAATAAGTCCCCAGTTATAGTGGGTTTTGTTTTGTGAATAAAAAATTGCGGACTTATTTCATTTAATGTTTGGGGACTTTTTTAATTGGGGACTTATGTCATACCGTCTATTGTGACACCCTATTGCATCCTAAAATAAAAACTCGTTCATAATTTTTAGCTCTACAAATTAGACGTGAACATAAACATGAAAATGATCTTGACCTTGAGCCACTCGTGTTGCTCATATGAGAGAGTGACGTGTGGCACACACAAAATTCTCAAGTTTTATTTTTTTATTTTTATTTATTTACTTCATTATTTTCATACAAATTTACAAATAAAAGCCCCTGCACCTTAGGCTGACGTCAGAGTGCAAGCGAGAAGCGATGCGATACTACATGCTATAATAGTTCATGCTACTTCAATGCTATAGTGTGTCAGATTGAGTGCTATAGAGAGCAAAGCGTGTTATTGGTTTACATCGCCTATTTCTGTTGTAAACTGGTGTTTATTGACTCAAGAAGGATCCCTACGAAGAATTTTTCATATCACAAAATCTTTTCAAAGTAATTTTTAAAAGAAAATTCATGAAATGAACAAATATTTCTGCATCGATTTCCCTTATTTTTTCCAAATTATTTTATAATTTAATTAAATTTGGACTTGAGTCCACAAAAATCCCGACAGATTGGTCCATGTCATTAAAATTCGATAAGATTCAAAAAATGCCAAAAACCGATCTGTAACGGTAAATAAAAAAAAAATAAAGAAAGAAACTCAAACAGAGCCAAAGCGAGCTCTTGCTATAAACCATTGCGCAACACGCTTTATCGCTTGCACTCGCTTTGTCTCGCTTGTAGCGTAGCATCCACTGTGACAGTTTTTGCGCTATGCCATAAGAAAACACACGCAGAGGTTTATAGCGTCGTCTAGCGGCAGCCTTAGAGGCAAAAATGACAACATGTTTAAAAACTATATAAATAATATTATTTGTATTATTATATCTGCATTTAAAAAGAATATCACATGACAAACATAATAAAAAATCTACTTATTGCAGAGTTTTTTTTAATGTAATTTGAAAGTAGACAAAACGTCAATATTTTTTAAAAACTGCGGGAGAGCATTATATAGCGTGGGTCCCTAATATCCAATACGTTTTTTGTCACCACTAAACGGCATCTGATAACTCTAAGATTATTTGAATGACGCGTTGGTATTCCTTTCTGCGAATAATTTGTTTCGAAACTTATATACACCGACACAACACCCTCTCGTTTCAAAAATTGGTTTGAACCTTATGAATTTAGTTTTGGCCGAATTCAAGATTAGTTTATTAAGACGTGCAAATTCTGAAATTAAGGCTGCATCGTATTCAATCTGCGTTTTCAAAACTGCTCTATAGTTGTAATTGTAAAAAAGGCAAACATGAATAATTTTCCAAAAAAAAAACATATATTTTTCATATCATTGATGTAAATTTTAAAGAGTAACGGCCCGAGAATACTTCCTTGTGGAACCCCATGTTGTATCTCTCGTAATGTACTCCGAGTTTTCCCAATCTGCACATATTGGAATCGACAAGAGGCATAACGAGCTTCCGGAAACACCAATACTTTTAAGTTTTTTAACCAAAATATCGTGATGTACAAAATCAAAGGCTTTTGAAACATCGAAGAAAACACCAGCTACACCCTTATAACCAGAGTCAAGGCCCTGTAGATAGTCTCCATGACATTGATCATTGCCTCCTCAGTCCCCATGCCTTTACGGAATCCAAATTGTTGTTCATATAGGATGTGATTTTCAGACACATAGTCCGACAACTACTCAAAAACGATTTTTTCAAAAACTTTGTCTATGGTAGAAAATATTGAAATGGGATTAAATTCACCTATATTTTCGGCTCCAGGTTTTTTAGCAAACAATAATTTTGTTAAATATGTTCGTCAGTATTTCAGGAAAAATTGGATGTGCAGCCAACAATGTCTTTGGTGTGATACCACCATTGTCTGTTTTTTTTGCATTCTCCATGTTACATCGTGTTATCAGTAGCAAGCTGAAATTGTTGAAGGCCTGGGTAATGGTATGCAAATAATTTACGTTATCATCATCTTCTTCTGCAATAGTATTCTTCAATGTTGCAACAGACTCCACAAAAAATCTATTAAAAGCTTCTACCTTCTCCGCATCTGAAAAAACACATTCTCCATATTCTGTGGCAATCTCATTTATTGTATCTCGAGTTCGTCCTAATTCCTTATTTAAAAATCTTCATCTTTTTTAACGTCATTATCGCACGATTTTATCCCATCCATATAATAATTGTTCATAAGTTTATAATTGCAATCTTTTATAACTTTGCTAAGTTTTCTTAGAATATTACGATATTTTCCCTTGTCTTATAACTTCCTTCTCTTCTTTAAAATTTTCCTTTTAAAACATATGAGTGAAAACAATTCTTTATTTGTCCATGGGGTTAGCTTTTTGTAGAACGAGTTAATGCCGATGGCACAACTTCCATAAAAACTGTACTTGCATTAGGTGTATTCTCAACATCAAGAGCTGAAAGTTTATTCTGCATTAAATGCGACAATGTTCTGTAATTGACGTGCCTCCGCTGGTACATGACCACTTAACCAATTGTGGTCTGACAATACGTTTTCAGCGCTTAACACCTTCACTTTATTCGGCATATTACTGTATACCCAATCAATTGATTTCTGACTGCACGGTCTAGTGACGAGTCTATGACAAGTATACATATCGACTTGATTAAACATACAATTTAATTTGGTATTAGTATCATTTGCGGAAAGGGCGTCAACATTTAAATCACCAACTAATAATTTGGGGCCTGGTATCATATCATTCACAATATTTTCTATTCCGTTAACAAAAGATTTGAAATTGCATCGCGGAGATCTGTATATTGAGGTAATTAGGAGATTAAAGCCATCAATTTTTACATCACCCAATTCAATCGCCAACACATCCAGGTTACCCTCACTTTTATTCACAATTGTTCTATATTTCAGATTAGACTTTATGTATAACGATGTCCCTCCAAAGCCATAAATACGCTCACAGTGCTCAATATTATATCCAAAAATAGAATATAACGATAAATTTTGAGTGGAAAACCATGCTTTTTGCACGGCAATTATATCGGGAAGCGTGGAAAATTTACTTATTTCGGCCTTAAAAGGATTAAACTTATTCAACGAGGAAACACTTCTAATATTCACTGATACAATATTAAAAAAGTTTGAATTGATATTATTTAAATATTCATTATATTGTTTAATATTCAAGAAATAATTAGAATTAATTAAAATAAAATAATATATAATCAAGATACATGATCAGGATAAGATCATTTTTTTAATTGGGCGACAAAAACCCTGCTCCTTCATCATCATTTCTTCATTGTCATCATTATCCACCGAGTGGTCGACACATCCACTTCTTCATGCTCTTTCTGTCTTCTTCTAACAATCGTTTTGGACAAAAGTGAATTAATCTGGTCCATATCTCTTATTAGAATAGGCTTTGATTTTTCATATTTCTTGGCAAAAATTCTACCGCTTTGTACATAAACGAATTTATAACCCACGGGCTTAAGCGATCTGGCATAACGCAATAACTCCAGATTGTCCTTGGTAAGGAAATCATTTATGTAGACGTCCTTCATGTTATCAACATCTTTAAGCTTCTTGTTTCTTATTTGAAAATTTAACGACAACTGAGGCTTTGTTATTGTTATTACGACGTAAGAAATAGGCATCTTCTATATCCGACTCATGCAAAACGCAACCAATAGTTTCCGCAACATTTAAAACTATTTCAACAGGTTTAGAATTATCATTAATTTGAATGCCATTAATAACACAATCATTTTTCACCCTTTCTCCATTCAAAAACGTAACTGTCGATTGTAAACGTTCAAAGTCTTCACGCAGTGTTTTAGTTTCTTTTTTTAATATTCGGATGCTCTCTGAATTCTTCTTTACTCCCTTCAAAATAGTATCATATTGCGATGACATAAAATTCATCGTCTTCTTCATTTCTCTCACATTTCTTCAAGCAACTTCTTCATCTCACAACCATTGTTTTCAGTTGGTCGATAGAAATGACAGAAATACTCAACAGAGGAGTCGTTGGCTAGCCTCTCAACTTCAGTTTTGTTTAATCGTGTCCATAACGTGTGGAGAGTTTTGCCACAATCGTCACACTCACACTCAAGAGTATTAGGCAGTGATACCCTGCCACTTGTCATTCTCAACAACACAAAGCTTGTAGTTTAAAACAAATGGTATTGAGCTTCCCGTGTTGTTTATAAGGTGTTGTTGTAGTTGTTGTTGTAGCAGCCCTATTGCTTTTACACAATGGACTGAGGTGACACACGTTGGCCGCGTAACACTCGGGTCGTTTCGCATCGTAGACCCCTCTGTCGTGGAAACGAGGTGTTGTTGTAGTTTTGGTTACTGACAGATTTTTATACACTCCACCATTGTATAGAGGGTATACTAATTTTGCCATTCCGATTGTAACTCATCGAAATATTCATAGCCGACCCTATAAAGTATATATATTCTGATCAGGGTAAAATTCTAAGACGAACTAGCCATGTCCGCCGGTCTGCCCGTACGTCTAGCCATGTAATCACGCTATGTTCTGAAGGAATTGAGATTGGGTGCTGAAATATTATTATATTATATATTAAAATAGCTATCTAATTTGTTCCGCGTTTTGGGTTTGGTTCTAATACTCTGTTGTAATCATTTCACCTGCGGAGAATATCGAGAGAAAAAACTAGAACGTAAGGTTCGATAATGAACTATATATGAATTATAATAAGATGGGCAACGTGTGGATGAAACCAAAATTTCCGAACTTAACGCTTTTTCACTTGTTTCACACTAAATTTCCTGAACATTGTCATAGGTTATTTTGTGATATACGAGTATTTTAGGAAACTTGATCCATCGCATATAGTATTTTGAATGAGATAAATGTATCTGTTGGCGTGATACCAATGAGGGGGAGAAAAACAAAATAGAACATTTTCACTGTGTCAAAGTGTTTACACTTCCATTAGCCGTATGGCTGAGAGTATAATTATCCATTAAAAAAATTCTGAAATTTGTATCATGGTTTACATAATCGGTTTGCAGAAATGTTGGTATGAGTCCGCTTTTTGGTATTTTCCCTATATTTTCAAAATTCGGTCCGTCCGAACTTAACGCTTTTTCACTTGTTTCACACTAAATTTCCTGAACATTGTCATAGGTTATTTTGTGATATACGAGTATTTTAGGAAACTTGATCCATCGCATATAGTATTTTGAATGAGATAAATGTATCTGTTTTTCACTTTACCCTTTTTTTTTGCTTTGCCTTTTATTTAAAACTTTATATCTCTTTGTTTCGTTATGTTCAGATTTTATTTCAATTTATTTTAACTTTTAGTTTTAAGTATGTTTTAACCTTAGAATATTTTTTACAAGTGTGCAATGGTAGTTTACTTTTTGATTTTAGGTTTATTTCAGGGTTAGGTTAAGTTCACCATAGGCTAGGTAGATAGGTAATTTTATTTGTAGGTATTTTTAAGGCAATCTTAGGTTTTAGGTTCACTGTAGTGCAATATTATAATAGTGCAATATTAGGTTAAGATTAGGATAAGCTTTAGGATAAGTTTTAGGATAAGTTTTAGGATAAGTTTTATACAATTAGGATAAGTTGTAGGATAGGTTTTATACAATTAGGATAAGTTTTATGCACTTAGGATAAGGTTTAGGATAAGTTTTACACAGTTAGGTTAATTTTTATGCACTTAGGATAAGTTTTAGGTTTTACACAATTAGGATAATTTTCATGTACTTAGGATGATTTTTATGCAATTTTTTTTAGGTTAAGTTTTAATTCAGAGGTATAATAGATGTATGATTTTTTTTATGTAGTAGTAGGTTTTATAATTTTGTACAATTTTTCTTCACTTCTTTAATTTTTTTTATTTATTATTTATTTATTTATTTCATACAAAGCAATGCAGAAGCTGTTACCAGCCTAATAATTACATTACAATAAATACAAATATATATAGCGACAATATAAGAAATTCAACCAGTAGCAATAATAAAAACTTAACAATATTGATAACAATTAGCTGGTTCCCCAATTATAATAATTTACAAAAACATTATGTAATAATAAGTTCAAATCAATGCAAAGAACTACTATAATTTACAATTTAAGCAGCCTATTGTAGATCAATCTTGATTTATAGCAAACGCAATGTACTTATTTTTAAAAATTGTAGCAGGGTACGAAAATATACGCAAAAATGAAGGAAGTTGGTTCCAGAGACGGGCAACTCTAACCGTAAATGATCGTTCAAACATTAAAGATGTAAAACGAGGAATTTGTAATTGTGTGTTGCGGGTGGAATGAGAAAAAATAAAATTACTACGCAGCAGTACCGGACAATTAGAGCATATTATCTTATAAAATGTGTTTAATATACGCAGGTCAATGTAAATGTGAAATGGTACACCCAAAACTGCAATGAATAATTTGTAACATGGTCCCGTCGTTTCAAACGAAAAACAAAGCGCAGAACCATATTATAAAGTTTCTCAATTTTCTTCAAGTTCTCTTGACTGCTACCAGAAACTAACTCAAGACAGTAGCTAATGCGAGACATAAGCATTGCAAAAGCAAGTCGCTTACGAACAAAATTTGGTAAATAGATATTACTGCAATACAATTTACGTAGATATGGTATAACTGCAGAATATAGTGATTGGATATGACTACTAAATGTAAGCCTATTATCAAGTACACATCCCAAACATTTCATTTCTTCAATAAATTCGATCTTTAAACCATTCATATATATATCAATAGTAGGACCAATATTTCTAATGGGGTTAAACAGCATGGCTTTTGACTTTCCTATATTAACCGAAAGATTATTTATAGTAAGCCAACGATTAATCGAGCCTAATGCACAATTAATTCCAGACTCTAAATTTGTAATTGACCCATCCCTAAAGAATAAATGCATATCATCTGCATAAAAATACGGAAGGCAATACTGACTATCAATACATTTCACTATATCATTTATGTACAGTATAAAAAGAAGTGGGCCCAATACGGAGCCTTGCGGAACACCCGTATTTATATCCCGTTGACTAGAAGAAACTCCCTTTATAGAAACAAACTGTGAACGATCAGAAAGGTATGAATATATTAATTTACAAGCAGAGCTATCAAACAGAAAATTATTTTTCAACTTCTCAATTAGCAATATGTAATCTACCTTGTCGAAAGCCTTTGACAAATCAAGAGCTACAAGCACACCAAAATTACCAACATCAATGTTCTCCCTAATAGAGTCGGTTAGACGAAGAAGGTGTGTGACGGTACTATGGCCTCGACGGAATCCGAACTGGAAATCATTTAACAACTTCTTGTCTTCGATATAATCTAATATTTGATATTTCATAAGATGCTCAGCTACTTTAGATAATGCGGGAAGAATACTAATGGGGCGTAAATTTTCGATACCGAAAGATAGGGATAAGATTAGGGATAGGCACCACACGCGCTTTTTTCCAACATAAAGGAAAAGTAGAAGTTGTTATAATATTGTTAAAAAGTTTTAGAAAGTAAATAGACAAGTAAGGATAAATAATCTTAAGAAATTTTACAGGAATTCCGTCTGAACCTACGGCCTCGGATTTGACGGCACACAAAGCTCGAAGAACATCCTCTTCAAAGACACAAGAGAAAGAAAATGCGTGACCCTCACCAACATAGCCAGTAAGATCCACTGGCCTAGGACCTAACATAGATGGGGGTTGAACGAAGAAATCGTTGAGATCTTCAACATCAACAGAAATCTCCTCCGAAATAAAGTTGTCATCCATTGATCCGCTAACGCGAATTTTCTTCCTAATCTGGGAGTCATTTAAACCATCAAACATGCTAACATAAAATTTCCTCCTTTCTCTCCTCAAGACAGATTTTGCCCTATTTCTGTAAACACAGAAAACTTTCCAATTAGTAGGTGTTGGGTTCCTCAAATATTCAGAATATGCCATATCACGCAAGGATCGAGACAACAAAATTTCCTTAGACTTTAACCATGAATCTATACTACAATTTTGTCTACGACGAATAATGGGAACAAATGAGTACAACTCATTCATGACATCATTAATAGCTTGTTTCTGTGGATTTACATCCAAAGAAGAGAAAACTAGATCAAGAGAAACATTGGATAAATATTCGAATAATCCATCCCAATCAATATGTTTGAAGTCACGATATTCTACGAAAGTTTCTTGAGGATACATAAAAAATCAATGGAGGCAAAAATCAGTGAGTGATGAGAGATTGATGGACATTGAAGTTGTCCAGAGTACTTAATTGAAGCAGGACGACTTAAAAGCATGAGGTCAATCAAAGACGACGATGTATGCGAAACATCAAAATGGGTAGGAAGAGTGTTATGGACGATTGTAAGTCCCAATCTCATTGATACATCCCTCATTTTAGCTGATTTTGCAATGTTAAATAAATTTAAATTAAAATCGCCAACCACAATAATATTACAATACATAGCGAAGAGGTCAGAGTGAGTTTCTTCGAACTTATCAACGTCGCCATGAGGCAAATAAACAACACCAAACAGAGTTTTTTCTAAGCCGTTGCCAACTTCAATAAAAAGCGACTCGCTAACTCCAAAATCCAAGGACCGATGAACTACTTTAAATTTGAATCGATTTGTAATGAAGATTGCGACCCCACCACCTTTCGACATTGGACGATCATTTCGGACAAGTGTGTACCCAGGAATAGTGACTGCTTTGGAAGAAACATAGCTCTTTAACCATGTTTCTGAGATACCAACAAAAGTAAGACCACTTTCACAAACAAGACTGCGCAAATCATCAATTTTAGTATTATTGTTCGAGGGTCGAATACTCTGACAATTTAAATGCCCAAAAGACATTTGGTTTTTAAACGGCCTAAGCTCATTTTTTATATAATCAGATCTACTAATTAAAATTAAATAATTAAAAAAAATTTTTGTTTTTATGTATTTTTATGAGTAGGTTTTAACTTAATTTGTATGTTTTAAATTATTCACTTTTAGTATGTTTAGTTTTTTCTTTCTTTTTTCTTTCTTTGTGTATGTTGTGTTGTGAAGTTATTGGGTTTTTTTTCTTTAATTTTTGCACGATCACTGGGAGGGGGGAGTCAACCGGCGCGTTCTTACTGTTCTGAAAAACTGACCTACGACGCCAAAATCAATCCAACAGCAAGCCATGTATTCAGTTCTGCTGTTGGAAATGTTTATATTGCTGAATGGAATTAACCATTAGCGCATATATGTATTAGTGCATATATGGCCAATGTTAACTCCACCGCCTGTCGTCGCCACTTTGGACGGCGTCAAAGAAATATGATTAAGCTGCCTAAACACGCAGCAAAATTAGAATGTTTTATGAACATTTTCTGTCCCCCCAGTGTAGTGTGCTGGCATATTCCGCATTGGGCCTGCGAATACGTATCCTAGGCGAGTGTGATAGGCCATGACATCACCTATACCTGCCGCTGTACAACCATCTTTTCGTATAGCGCTGTAGGTATCGCCACCCAATTCCAAATCGATCGGCACGTTGCTGCGGGGGTCTGGGTCGGCTAGGGCTTGCTCGGAAAAGTTTCTCGTGGGGTCTTCTAAAATGGGATCGGAATATATCCGCCGGGGCAAGTCTTCTATAATAATTGCGTTTATCTTCAGTGCCCAAGTACTGTTACCCCTTCGCGGATGTATTTTGAAGGTAGTAAACCTTTGCCCCTGATACGTAAAGGATCTCAGACCTAGCCGGCGAAAGGTCGCATACGCAATTTTCGACATCGTAGCTGATTGGCTTACAATGGCCCGCACGGTGGCAAACCCTTCCATGTCGTCTGCGGTAATTTTCACCATCGCCGTTGGCGCGAAGACCAAGTCCCATGAAAAAGCTGGAGTTGTAATAGCCCCACCGAGCAACGAGTTATCCAACTGAGAGGCTCCGTGTAGAAGAGTGTGGTGCCGATAATCGCACCGACGGCAACCGTTTAAACTGGGACAGTCGGGTGCAAGATGGCTCCTGGCCAAACAGTTCCTGCAGTATCCCCTGCGCTCTGCGATGTCATACCGTTGGTAAGGTGTTTTTTGTCGAAACACTTGACACGAGCTGAGGGCGTGATCGGCCTGGCATAGCCCACACGAGAATTGCCAGTGAGTTGGGCGGGATGTTCGGGCATCGGATCTGCTGCGCTGCGGTCCATCGTTGGAATTGGGTCGGCGTTCGGATCTGCGATTTGGTCGTTGGGGACTTCTCTCGGCGACGCTAGGGCTTCGGCTGCGATTTTGCAAGCGCCAGTCTTGATTTGGTAGGTATGAGGCCATATCTGTAAAAGAAAAACAAAATGCGAGTACTAGGTTCTTGCTTGTGAGTAATGATCCGACTAGTCAGTCGGAGAACAATTTGACAATCTTCGAAATGGGTCTGCTGATTACACCACCACCAGTCCGAATATCGACAACCCTTGTATTGTGGTCAGTTCCTGGATATGTTTTTGTTATACGACCTAACTTCCATTCATGGGGCGCTAACCTGTCATCTTTTATCACCACTAAGTCCCCTTCTTTGACGTTATCTTTCTCGTATTTCCATTTAGTTCGTCGGTGAAGTTCATGAAGATACTCTAATTTCCACCGGTTGCAAAAATACTGCGAGATAACCTTGAGTCTCTTCCAACGGTTAACTAAACTAATGTCCGTATCTGAAATGTCAGGTTCGGGTGGAGTAAGGATAGATGTGCCTATGAGAAAATGACCCGGGGTCAGTGGCGAAAAATCGTTGGGGTCCTCGCTAGACGGACTTAATGGTCTAGAGTTTAAGCAGGCTTCAATTCGTGTTAGAATTGTAGCAAACTCTTCGAACGTAAAATTCATTTTTGGCATACATTTGCGCAAATGAGTTTTGAAAGATTTAACTCCAGCCTCCCACAGACCGCCCATATGAGGAGCACCAGGGGGGATGAACTTCCAATTGAGATCTTGATGGTAATGGTTTGTGATCATATTGGTCTGTAAATTTTTCATAAACGCTAATCGATCCCGCTTTAACAGATCGACGGCTCCAACAAAGTTGGTTCCGTTGTCAGAGTAGATAGTCGACGGGCATCCGCGTCTGCTAAAAAATCTTGAGAAGGCGGCAAGAAATGCATAGGATGACAAGTCGCTTGCCGGCTCCAGATGTATGGCCTTTGTAGCGAAGCACACAAAAAGGCATACGTATCCTTTTGTTAAAAAGCAAGTGCGACCAGTAAAATTCTTAATGTTGAACGGTCCCGCAAAATCTACTCCAGTATTTGTGAAGGGTCTGGATAAAAGGGTTCGTTCTGGCGGAAGGGAGGCCATTATTTGTTCCTGAGTTCGCTTTTTATGGATTATGCATATCTTGCAATGTCGTATAGTCTTTTTGACCAACGACGGGAGACCGAATATCCAGAATTCGGCCCTTAGCACTCGAGTCATTAACTGATTACCTCCGTGTAGGGTAACTTTGTGAGTGAAGTCTACAAGTAGTTGGCTAAGTGTTGATCCGTGAGGTAATAATATAGGGTGTCGTTCACCGTACGTGAGCGCAGTTGATTGTACCAATCTGCCATTTGAACGCATAACCCCTTTTGAGTCCAAAAATGGGTTAAGTGTCAAGAGTGGGCTGGATGGAGAAATTCGGGTCTTATTTTCCAGTGATTTATATTCTTCGGGATAAAAGAACTTCTGAGTTCGAATTATGCAAGCCCGTTTTCCATCCTGAACTTCTAGTGCCGAAAGATCTGTCGCCGATGTTCGCAAATGTTGCCGGTTTTCCCCAGAGTTTTTCCAAAATCTTAAACCGTATGCATGGGTCCGATATACTCTGGATAAAGATGAGAAATCTTTGAGTGGATCATCCTTTTCTTGAAATAGGGTCAAGGCTTTTACTGTTTTTGCTTCTAAACTCGTGTCCTCATGAACTTCATACGATGGCCATCTAGCCTTGGGTAATTTAAGCCACTGGGGTCAATGCCACCAGAGTTCCTGAGTTTTTAAATCCTGAGGTGACATCCTCGACTCGCAATGTCGGCTGGGTTGCTTTCGGAATCAACATGTCTCCAATTTTCTTGGCCAACATTCTCAGAAATCTCCGAAATTCTATTTCCCACGAAGGCATTCCAATGGCAAGGAGGCTTTTTCAGCCATGCAAGGACGATTGTTGAATCCGTCCAAAATTGTGTCGAGTATGATGTTATTTGCAGGTTCTTTATAATGGATGCGGCTAATTTGGAGAGTAGTACCGCTCCGCATAATTCTAGACGCGGAATTGACAGTTTCTTGATTGGTGCAACTCGGGTCTTGGCGGCCAATAGAAATGTATGAGTGCTAGAATCTTTGTTTTCGATTCGAATATATAATGTAGCTCCGTATGCGTTTTCCGAAGCATCGCAAAATCCATGTATTTCTACGGAAACATCTGCAGTGAATCTTATCCATCTTGGAACCTTCAGAAATTCGATTTCTTTGCTGTTTTTCACAAAATTATTCCAGTTCATTTGGGTCATTGGCTTCAACGGGTCATCCCAGTCTATTTTATCTAGCCAGATTTGTTGCATTATTAACTTGGCTACCACCACGACTGGCGCCAGCCAACCGCAAGGGTCAAATAATTTGGCTATTGTTGATAGGACTTCTCGTTTTGTTGAGGTATTATGATTTTCCATTGCCGGCGGTGTGAACGAGAAAAAATCGCCAGAAATATTCCATCTAATTCCCAATGTCTTTGTGGATGCATCTTCCGAAATGTCTAACCAATTAAGAGGTAGTAATTGTTCTTGTGGAATATCTTCAATAATCTTGTGGTCGTTTGATGCCCACTTCATGAGTTGAAATCCAGCCGAGGCTAGAGCGGCAGTTAATTCCTTACGAGCTTCGATGGATTCTTCTTCCGTGTGACCACCAGCTAATACATCATCCACGTACAGATTATTTAAAATTATATTTGCGGCTCTTGGATACACATCCTTTATGTCCTCTGCCAGTTTTAGAAGGGTCCTCAATGCTAAATATGGTGCACAGTTAACTCCAAATGTAACTGTGAGTAGTTCATAGTCTTCGATGGGGTCGTCAGGTGACTGTCTGAAGAGTATTCTTTGAAATTTGGTTTGGGTCGGATCCAAAAGTATCTGCCGATACATCTTTGTGATGTCTGCGTTAAAAACGTATTTAAAAAATCGCCATTTTAAGATTTGTAATACCAGATCTTGTTGTAAAATGGGTCCAGGAAATAGTGTGTCATTGAGGCTTGTTTTGTTTGCTGAGGGACAAGAAGCGTTGAACACCACTCGCAACTTCGTAGTGAGTCGATCTGGTTTTATTACAGCATGATGTGGCAGATAATAATTTGGCATGTTCTCAATTTCATTTTTGTGAATTTTTCGCATATGTCCAAGCTCTAAGTATTCTAGTATCGAATTATCATATTGTTCCTTTATCTCGGGTGTTTTCATGAGCTTTTTCTCCATTCTGTAGAATTGAGCCAAGGCGATGTTTCTGGAATTTCCTAATTCCTCGCATTTTTTGAATGGGAGAGTCACCACATATCTTCCATCCTTATTCCGTATAGTTGTCTCATTAAAATTTCGTTCGCAAAATTGGTCTTCCTCTGACCGTAAAACTTTTTTAGGGGTCTCTTCCACCTCCCAAAAACGTGTAAGTACTTTCTCAATTGCTGTGGTGCTTAGCAGTGAAATAGGATTTCTTTGTATAGTATTTCCGGGTATGGGTCCTCCAACGATCCATCCAAATTTGGTTTGTTGTGTTAAAATGGATCCAAAAATTTTCATTGGTGTTCCAATTGTGAATATTAATGGTCCTATGTCCATTCCAATAAGTAAGTCAATGGGTTGACTGATGTAGAATTTCGGGTCAGCCAATTCCAATGATGTAATGTCTCTAAGTTGTGATTTATCTAAGTTTTGTGGTGGTAGATTTGAAGGTAACGTTCGTAAAACTGGAGCCCATACCTCCAATTTGAAACTAGGGTCGTATTTGGATCTCATTGTGAATAGGCATGACTTCGTTGAAGTTTCAGACACAAATTGACTAAGTCCCGTTACATGAATCAAGTTACTTCGAGTTGGCAGTTTCAAAAGGTTCTTCATTTTTTCCGAAATAAATGTTGACTGTGATCCAGAGTCAATGAGTGCTCTGGCATCGTAGAGTTGTCCTTTAGCTTCGATTTGTACTATTGCTGTAAAAAGTAAAGTTCCTCCAGATTGTTGTGTATCAACATGGGTATCCTGAAGGGTCAAGGTAGTGACAGTAGTTGGTTCTTCATTTGTTGTGGACTGTATTTGATTTGTAAGAGTGGCAGCACTGTTACTAGGTTGTGCTTCCACTCGAGCTAGGTATGTGTTTGTTGATTGGGTTTCCGTTCCCTTGTGTAACAAAGTGTGGTGTCTCATTGTACAAGTTCGACAACCAAAGCGACTTTTGCAATCCCTTACTCCATGGTTGGATGACAAACAGTTGTAACATAGGTGTGATGTTTTCACCAAGTGAATTCTATCATTCACATTCCTTCTCAAAAACTCATTGCAATCTCTTATGAAGTGATTGGCTTTACATAATGGGCATTGTTGGGGACTAGATGTTCTGCTTGTTTGAGTCTGATTGTAGGGTGTTTCTTTTCCTCCCGATTTGTGACCATCTTTGGAAACATTCGTCTGAAACGAGTTAAAAAATCTCGGTTTATTGTTACCAGCTGGTTTTGATTGGCTGATTTTAGGATTTGTTGGCTTTATATTCCCGACTGATTCCATTGTTTTGAATTTATTTGTCAAAAACGCATCAAATTGTTCCCATTTTGGAAGAAGTTTGCAATCCGTTAGTGACTTCTCAAACTCCTCCAGGAAATTTCTGGGTAGTTTCGTAGATCAAATATAGATTAAAATAGGATCCCATCCTTTGGCATCGACATCAAGGGTCTCCAAAGTTTGAATGCAGCTGTTCACAGTGCGCTGCAGCTTCTGTATAGTCTGACTTGAATCAGTTGAGACATTTGGTAAGTTAAAAAGAGTCTTGATTAATTCATTGACTTGCATCCTTTTATTCTCATAGCGATCAATGAGATTTTTCCATGCTAAGTCAAATCCATCGTTGGTGAGCGGAACGTTACTGATGATCTCTCTTGCTTCTCCAGAAGTTTTCTGTGTCAGATGGAATAATTTTTCAACCTTGCTTAATTTTGAATTCCTGATGTAAATGGCGGAAAATAAATCCCTAAAAGTGGGCCATTCACTGTAACCTCCTCTGAATATGTCTGTGTCGCATGGTGGCAGACGGGATACTGGCGTAAAATCCATCTCCTTTCCTTGCTGTGACCTCTCTGACTCCCTTTTTGTTTTTTCCAACGTTTGGTTATCCAGTGCTGTTTGGATCTGCAAATTTATTGCGCTCAGTGCCTTTTTGTAAGCGTCCATTGCCTCCATATAATGTTTCCTTAACTTGTTCTTGTCGATGGGTTTCTCCTCCTTCTCCGGAGTATGGTCTCGGCAATCCACGTAAGCCCTCTTAACCTGGTCCCATGTAGAGTTTAATTCCATCCGAGTAGTTTCCAGGGTGTGGGTGCGTAATAGAAAATATAGAAATATAATCCTGAAGGTCATTGACGCAATTGGCGAATTTATCGCACAAAGTTTTGTCCATTTTAAAGATTTACCAGCAAAATATTTCAGCGAAAAAATGCTAGAAACTATTTTGGGTCACAGAAATTATTTTTTTTTGAGATCTTCAAGGCTACAGAGGCCCTGACAGATGCAAAAAAAAAATATTTAAAAATGCTGCAAAGGAAGAATTATTGTGAGTTATATGAGTAGCACATCAGTTCGATGACCTGGTTATAAAAATGTTCAACAAAAAAATTATGTGTATGATGTCTGTCCACCAGACTCGTTTCCCCAAAATGTCGTATTCAAAAATAATTTCAAAATTGTTGGCTTCTGGTTCAGCTCATGTGTGCGTCTGTCCACCAGACCTGTTTTTCCACAATTTTGTATGAATATGAAGTTGCAATGTCTTGGGTTAGGAATATCCGCTTGGGAGTATGTGTGTCTGTCCACCAGACTGTTTATGTAAAATTTTGAGGTTAAAATGGTTGGGTATGCCTGTCCGCCAGACTTGCTTGAGGTTTGGTTTGTTTAAAAGTTTGAGGTTATGGAATGGTTGTGTATGTCTGTCCACCAGACTTGGTTAACGAAGCTTTCCAAAATTTGGGGTTATATAATTTGGTTTAATTAAAATTTTGAGGTTATGGAATGGTTGTGCATGTCTGTCCACCAGACTTGGTTAACGAAGCTTTCCAAAATTTGGGGTTATATAATTTGGTTTAAATAAAATTTTGAGGTTATGGAATGGTTGTGCATGTCTGTCCACCAGACGCTGCTTATGTTCTTCGTGTCGCGGAAGTGACCATGTATTTCCAAAAAAGTTTTTTTTGTTTTTTTTTATAATGGGTCAATATGGCGACGAACCGGGTTTATGTATATATGTATGCGTAAGTGTAGGTATATGTGTACGTATATATGTATGCTCAGCAGATTCATATACTTCCACGAAAAAATATGGCGCTTATATACTGCCACAATTCCAAGATGGTATATAGAAACCGCTAATTTTTCTACAACCAACGGGTCTTTGTTTGTTGTTGTCTTGGCGGCGACTTGCAGCCCAAAGATCATGCGAATTCTTGTTTTTAATCTAATGTACGACTTGAGTATACGGGTCAGTACAAATATTAAGAATCTGTCTGTGCCCTTTTTACCCTTCGTGTCGCAAAAAGAAAAACCTTTAAACGGGTACTCACTTTTAATGGGTTTGTGTCTGGGTATGTTGTCTCCTCTGTTGTTGTGCTGTCTTGGTGCTGGGGGTCCTGTGTCCGTCCGCCTTTGTTGTTGGTGTTTTGTAAAGCTTGTGATGTTTAATTGTTGTTCCTCCTTTTCACTTGCTTCTCCTTGTTTCCACTTGTTGCCACTTGTTTTTTGTTAATTTAACTTTTTTGTTTTTATTAATTTAAAAAACTCACTTTTGTTTTTTAATCCGGCTTCGATGGACCACAATGTTTTTCACTTTACCCTTTTTTTGGCTTTGCATTTTATTTAAAACTTTATATATCTTTGTTTCGTAGTGTTCAGATTTTATTTCAATTTATTTGAACTTTTAGTTTTAAGAATGTTTTAACCTTAGAATATTTTTTTACAAGTGTGCAATGGTAGTTTACGTTTTGATTTTAGGTTTATTTCAGGGTTAGGTTAAGTTCACCATAGGCTAGGTAGATAGGTAATTTTATTTGTAGGTATTTTTAAGGCAATCATAGGTTTTAGGTTCACTGTAGTGCAATATTATAATAGTGCAATATTAGGTTAAGATTAGGATAAGTTTTAGGATAAGTTTTATACAATTAGGATAAGTTGTAGGATAGGTTTTATACAATTAGGATATGTTTTATGCACTTAGGATAAGGTTTAGGATAAGTTTTACACAGTTAGGTTAATTTTTAGCACTTAGGATAAGTTTTAGGTTTTACACAATTAGGATAATTTTCATGTACTTAGGATGATTTTTTTAGGTTAAGTTTTAATTCAGAGGTATAATAGATGTAAGATTTTTTATGTAGTAGTAGGTTTTATAATTTTGTATAATTTTTCTTCATTTCTTTAATTTTTGTTTTTATGTTTTTTTATGAGTAGGTTTTAACTTAATTTGTATGTTTTAAATTATTCATTTTTAGTATGTTTAGTTTTTTCTTTCTTTGTGTATGTTGTGTTGTGAAGTTATTGGGTTTTTTTCTTTAATTTTTGCACCATCACTGGGAGGGGGAGTCAACCGGCGCGTTCTTACTGTTCTGAAAAACTGACCTACGACGCCAAAATCAATCCAACAGCAAGCCATGTATTCAGTTCTGCTGTTGGAAATGTTTATATTGCTGAATGGAATATATGGCCAATGTTAACTCCACCGCCTGTCGTCGCCACTTTGGACGGCGTCAAAGAAATATGATTAAGCTGCCTAAACACGCAGCAAAATTAGAATGTTTTATGAACAGTATCTGTTGGCGTGATACCAATGAGGGGGAGAAAAACAAAATAGAACAATTTGGGTATTAAATGTATTTTCAAACTTTATTCGAAAAGGTTACTGAGTTTCGAAAAAACAAAAATTTACCCTAATGCGTGCGTGTTCGATCGAAAGCGACATTGCAAGTGAAGTCGCGGTGAGGAAATGTAGCATAAACAAGGTCGAGATCACATCGACGACCGTAGCACTGGAAAGTCCTCTCTGCATCCGAACTGAGCAAATGTGACTTCTAGGAGAGAGCGTTGGAAAGAGAGAATACTCTCTTCTACAATCCGCACCAGGCGAATGTGACTCCTAGAAGAGGAGCAGAGAACATTCCCCCCATTGACTCAAATTAGTGGCTAATTAATGTGACTAATAATTGGTATGCTACGGAAGGGGTGAACAACATATCGAACGTATACATTGTCGTAAACAATGTATCGAACCTAAACATTGCCGCCCACCTTGCAGCGCTACAATGCAATGCAACATGAATTGGACTAAATCGCGACTTATTCTAGGTTAGTATTAGCATTGTGAATAAAATGCAGCAATATGTACGGTAGTTCAGTTTCATTGACCAATTATTCGTTAATTCAAATATGGTTGTGTATTTTGCTACAACTAAGTTTGACAAAAGTAAACCAAAGTATTGGTTACTATTTAAACTATTTTGTTAGCTTGTCGACGAACAATTCCTTGTTGGACCTAAAGTGATTGCTCATGACAGAGCACAACGAGTCATTGAAATTGCATATTAGATAAGTATAGTTCGATTTTTATACCCTTCGCCATAGTATGGATTGTATATTAATTTTGTTATTCCATTTGTAACTCACCAAAATATTCATTTTCGACCCTATAAAGTATATATATTCTTGATCAGGGTAAAATTCTAAGACGATCTAGCCATGTTCGTTCGTCTGTTGTAATCACACTATCTTCCGAAGGAATTTAGATACGGTGCTGAAATTTTGATAAGGGTTGACTTTTGTCTGCAGGCAGGTCAAGTTCGACGAAGGGATATATCGGTCCACGTATGCCCTATAAAGTATATATATTCTTTATCAGGGTAAAATTCTAAGACGATCTAGCCATGTCCGTCCGCCTGTTGTAATCACGCTTCCGAAGGAATTTAGATAGGGTGCTGATATTTTGCACAAAATTATAAATATAGGCCCACTTTTCCTGGTAGCCCCCATATAACGGTACCTCCTAATTTTCAGTATTTTTGGGGTTTTGGTCGTATTTTTCCACCGAATTGGCTGTAATTAAGTACTTTGAGTTCTAAATAAGTTCCAAATCACTCCACAAAAAATTAAGAATATAGGTCCATTTTTTCTGTTAGCCCCCCATATAAGGGAACCCCCAATTTTCGGTATTTTGGGGTTATTGAGCGCGTTTTTCCACGGAATACGCTGAAATTTGGTACATTGGGTTCTTATTGGGTACCAAATATCTCCACTAAAAATTATAAATATAGGTCCACTTTGCGAGTTTTGGTCGTATTTTTCTACCAAATTGGCTGTAATTTAGTACTTTGAGTTCTAAGAAGGTTCCAAATCATTCCACAAAATATTATGAATATAGGTCCATTTTTTCTGGTAGCCCCCAATATAAGGGTAGCCCCAATTTTCGGTATTTGGGAGTTCTTGAGTGCGTTTTTCAATCGAATTCGCTGAAATTCGGTACATTGGGTTCTTATTGGGTACCAAATATCTCCACTAAAAATTATAAATGTAAGTCCATTTCTTCTGGTAGCACTCATATAAGGGTACCCCCAAATTTCGGTATTTTCGGGTTCTTGAGCGCGTTTTGCAACCGAATTCGCTGAAATTTGCTACATTGGGTTCTTATTGGGTACCAAATATCTCCACTAAAAATTATAAATATAGGTCCACTTTTTTTGGAAGCTCCCATCTAAGGGTACCCCCAAATTTCGGTGTTTTCGGGTTCTTGAGCGCGTTTTTCAAACGAAATCACTGAAATTTAGTATTTTGTAGCCGTATATGGAAACAAATCTCCCTAGCAAAAATTATTAATAGTCAACCCCTTTTATGCGTAGTACCCAAATAACCCCATATTTATATTAATATAATTATCTGATTTTTCCGGACAACGATGATAATTCCTCTCAGAGAACATGTCCGACAGAGAAGGATGCTTCAATTTGGGAACATAGGGAAGTCCCCAAAGCAGTAGTGTTCTGTGGCGAGATTCATCCTCAGCAAAATCCAACGCAGTCGTAAAGACCTGGACTGAGGATGAAGGCATAGGACCAGTCAGAATCCAGTCCAATATAGTATTTTGGGCTAAGAGGGAATCCAAAACATTTCGTTGCGTCCCTTCCTTCAAGATCTGTGGATACAAATCTGCTCCTAACAACAAATCTGCAGGTCTACAATGGAAGAGGTGGGCATCGACTAAAGGAAGATTGGGCAAGCAAGTAGTAAGGAGGGGGGAGTCAACCGGCGCGTTCTTACTGTTCTGAAAAACTGACCTACGACGCCAAAATCAATCCAACAGCAAGCCATGTATTCAGTTCTGCTGTTGGAAATGTTTATATTGCTGAATGGAATATATGGCCAATGTTAACTCCACCGCCTGTCGTCGCCACTTTGGACGGCGTCAAAGAAATATGATTAAGCTGCCTAAACACGCAGCAAAATTAGAATGTTTTATGAACAGTATCTGTTGGCGTGATACCAATGAGGGGGAGAAAAACAAAGTAGAACAATTTGGGTATTAAATGTATTTTCAAACTTTATTCGAAAAGGTTACTGAGTTTCGAAAAAAACAAAAATTTACCTTAATGCGGGCGTGTTCGATCGAAAGCGACATTGCAAGTGAAGTCGCGGTGAGGAAATGTAGCATAAACAAGGTCGAGATCACATCGCATAATAGATAAGTATAATTCGATTTTTATACCCTTCACCATAGTATGGATTGTATATTAATTTTGTTATTCCATTTGTAACTCACCAAAATATTCATTTTCGACCCTATAAAGTATATATATTCTTGATCAGGGTAAAATTCTAAGACGATCTAGCCATGTTCGTTCGTCTGTTGTAATCACGCTATCTTCCGAAGGAATTTAGATACGGTGCTGAAATTTTGATAAGGGTTGACTTTTGTCTGCAGGCAGGTCAAGTTCGACGAAGGGATATATCGGTCCACGTATGCCCTATAAAGTATATATATTCTTTATCAGGGTAAAATTCTAAGACGATCTAGCCATGTCCGTCCGTCTGTTGTAATCACGCTTCCGAAGGAATTTAGATAGGGTGCTGATATTTTGCATAGGGTTGTCTTTTGTCTACAGGCATGTCAAGTTCTTATTGGGTACTCAATGTCGCCACACAAAATTATAAATATAGGCCCACTTTTCCTGGTAGCCCCCATATAACGGTACCTCCTAATTTTCAGTATTTTTGGGGTTTTGGTCGTATTTTTCCACCGAATTGGCTGTAATTAAGTACTTTGAGTTCTAAATAAGTTCCAAATCACTCCACAAAAAATTAAGAATATAGGTCCATTTTTTCTGGTAGCCCCCCATATAAGGGTACCCCCAATTTTCGGTATTTTGGGGTTATTGAGCGCGTTTTTCCACGGAATACGCTGAAATTTGGTACATTGGGTTCTTATTGGGTACCAAATATCTCCACTAAAAATTATAAATATAGGTCCACTTTTTTCTGGAAGCTCCCATATAAGGGTACCCCCAAATTTCGGTATTTTGGGGTTCTTGAGCGCGTTTTTCAATCGAAATCACTGAAATTTGGTATTTTGTAGCCGTATATGGAAACAAATCTCCCTACCATACCTACAATTTTCGGTGGTTTGGGATTCTTGAGCGCGTTTTTCAACCGAATTCGCTGAAATTTGCTACATTGGGTTCTTATTGGGTACCAAATATCTCCACTAAAAATTATAAATATAGGTCCACTTTTTTTGATGCTCCCATCTAAGGGTACCCCCAAATTTCGGTGTTTTCGGGTTCTTGAGCGCGTTTTTCAAACGAAATCACTGAAATTTGGTATTTTGTAGCCGTATATGGAAACAAATCTCCCTACCAAAAATTATTAGTAGTCAACCCCTTTTAGGCGTAGTCCCCATATAACCACATTTTTATACCCTTCACCATAGCATGGAGGGTATATTAATTTTGCCATTCCGTTTGTAACTCACCGAAATATTCATTTCCGACCCTATAAAGTATATATATTCTTGATCAGGGTAAAATTCTAAGACGATCTAGCCATGTCCGTCCGTCTGTCCGTTCGTCTGATGTAATCACGCTATCTTCCGAAGGAATTTAGATAGGGTGATGAAATTTTGCATAGGGTTGTCTTTTGTCTGCAGGCAGGTCAAGTTCGAAGATGACCCACGTTTAGGCATAGCTCCCATATAAGGGTACCCCCAAATTTTCGGTATTTTGGGGTTCTTGAGCGAGTTTTTCAACCGAATTCGCTGAAATTTGGTACATTAGGTTCTTATTAGGTACTAAATGTCGCCACAAAAAAATTATAAATATTGGTCCACTTTGCGAGTTTTGGTCGTATTTTTCTACCAAATTGGCTGTAATTTAGTACTTTGAGTTCTAAGAAGGTTCCAAATCATTCCACAAAATATTATGAATATAGGTCCATTTTTTCTGGTAGCCCCCAATATAAGGGTAGCCCCAATTTTCGGTATTTGGGAGTTCTTGAGTGCGTTTTTCAATCGAATTCGCTGAAATTCGGTACATTGGGTTCTTATTGGGTACCAAATATCTCCACTAAAAATTATAAATGTAAGTCCATTTCTTCTGGTAGCACTCATGTAAGGGTACCCCCAAATTTCGGTATTTCGTTTTGCAACCGAATTCGCTGAAATTTTATATATTGGGTTCTTATTGGGCACCAAATATCTCCACTAAAAATTATAAATATAAGTCCATTCTTTCTGGTAGCCCACATATAAAGGTACCCCCAAATTTCGGCATTTGGAGGTTCTTGAGCGGGATTTTCAACAGAAATCACTGAAATTTGGTATTTTGTAGCCGTATATGGCAACAAATCTCCCTACCAAAAATTATTAATAATCAACCCCTTTTATGCGTAGTACCCAAATAACCCCATATTTATATTAATATAATTATCTGATTTTTCCGGACAACGATGATAATTCCTCTCAGAGAACATGTCCGACAGAGAAGGATGCTTCAATTTGGGAACAAAGGGAAGTCCCCAAAGCAGTAGTGTTCTGTGGCGAGATTCATCCTCAGCAAAATCCAACGCAGTCGTAAAGACCTGGACGGTGGATGGAGGATGAAGGCATAGGACCAGTCAGAATCCAGTCCAATATAGTATTTTGGGCTAAGAGGGAATCCAAAACATTTCGTTGCGTCCCTTCCTTCAAGATCTGTGGATACAAATCTGCTCCTAACAACAAATCTGCAGGTCTACAATGGAAGAGGTGGGCATCGACTAAAGGAAGATTGGGCAAGCAAGTAGTAAGGTTAGAGTAAAGGGGCACTGAAGGAAGATTTCCAGATATTTTTGGAATAACGAAAGCAATTGCATCAACAAATAAAGAAGAATCTAAGCGAGAACCGATGCGAATTGAAAATTTTGAACCATTTACTGCAGAAACGGACTGAGTGGGCAATTTGAGTCGTTTTTGCATATGTACGAACGAATTTTGCAAATGTTACAATTGTGGCTACTAGCTCAATTTTTTACCGAATGACCTACAGAGGGACAATTTAAACAACAACCCTTTTTTTTAGACACTTGTTGCGAGACCCTCGAAAAAAATCGAAGTCCTGACCTGGACACCAAAAAAAATATTCATCGTGGTGGCCTTATGGCGAGACCTTTTCAGCCTTCGTGGCGGTCTCCAATCCACATTTAAATAAGTCCCTAGCCCCTGTTTGCTGCTATAGATGGAGGAGCTAGGAAAAGCTTAATATTATCAAGGCACTTGTTGTGGGTAATCATAGTTATGCGAGTATGGTTAGCCAAGGCCGAATTTATTTGGGGGTTGTTTTTATTTTTGTTTTGTGGCGCAAAAGATTGTGGGTGCGCCAGTATGGTAGGAGCGGAAAACTTTGGGTGGACCAAAATAATAATTATATGGAGTAGTTCGTCCACCCAAATGTTCCGAGAATGCCTGGGGATGCGAAGCCAGGGCTTGGTTTACAGCGGCCACATCTCCCATTTGAGGAAATGCAGGAGTTCCAGCGTCTTCCAGTGGACCAAGTATTCCACAAGAGCTTTTATAATATAGGTCCACTGAGTGTTTAGCAACACGCAAGCATTTCATCAAATGGAAAAACCTGAAAATAGAAAGAAATAAAAGATTAATAAAGGTACAAAAATATCAAAATATAAACACAAGGAAGGAAATGCGTGCGATACGAGTATACCACCTTTTTCTCTTCAATGAAAATATCACCTGATTGTGCTGTCAGATCAATCAATTCACAGGAGAATGATAACCATAATGAGTCCGCGTTGCCAATGGAATAAGTTCAATGAAATGTAGGGACACCATTTCATGGAACTTATAAAAAAATTGAGAAAATGAAATGAGAGGATCTTGAGAAAGGGACCAGTCAGCCCTAAAAATTAGAGAGGGATGACTAGTACAATGTTGCCCAAGATGTCGATTAGTGGAAGGAAACAGTTGCGCTAAAAAAAGTTATAAAAGAGAGTAGGGTTCTTGAAAATAGCTCAATAGTTTACTAAAGTGGTGTTGAAATAGAAGCTCTTCTGGAGAAAAAGTGTTTTGTGTGAAAAAAAAATTATAAAAGGTTTCAATAACCAAACCTAACCAAAATAATAAAATCATATTGAGAAAGGTAGTGCATAATTATGTTACCGACTCAATAAGTTATAATGAATTCACGGTGATTTTTTTAGAAAGTGTGTTTTTTATAAAGGAGAGTGACGGACAGCCATCCAGAGCATAGAATATATAAGTGATCGGCCAAAAGTGACAAGGTAAAGGCGGTAAAAGAAAATTATAACTATTTCTAAAATATTTTGTTTTTGCAAAATAGTCAGGCTTAATCCCAGTTTGTTGTTTTTATAAAAAACAACTATTTATTAGTGGGGAATGTATGGCATTGTCCGCCGAGGGGTAAGGCAGGGAAGACTATAGTTTCGGATCTCGCCACTGATCCTCATCAGTTCCCTTAGTTTTTTGTTGGGATATTCTCCCCAGAAGCTATTAATAGCTTCTTTACAAAAAACCTTTCAAACCCAAATGTCTCTTGTGACAATTCGAAGTTCTTACGTTACCAGCGATACGACCCCAATGAGAAGTTCGTTTCGTTGGCGCCTGACTTCGTGGTCAACAAGGCATTTACAGACAACTACAATACATTTCCCACTGCTATGTGTCGTCACTTTGTGACGAATGCACATAACGTTGTTGTTGGTATTGCTACTTAAGCAATAAACCAAACAGTATGACCGTGCCTCGTCTACAACTTCAGTAGTGTTTGGCGGGTTATTTGGGATACCATTTGTATTTTGTTTTTGCAAAATAGTCAGGCTTAATCCCAGATTGTTGTTTTTATAAAAAACAACTATTTATTAGTGGGGAATGTATGGCATTGTCCGCCGAGGGGTAAGGCAGGGAAGACTATAGTTTCGGATCTCGCCACTGATCCTCATCAGTTCCCTTAGTTTTTTGTTGGGATATTCTTCCCAGAAGCTATTAAAAGCTTCTTTACAAAAAACCTTTCAAACCCAAATGTCTCTTGTGACAATTCGAAGTTCTTACGTTACCAGCGATACGACCCCAATGAGAAGTTCGTTTCGTTGGCGCCTGACTTCGTGGTCAACAAGGCATTTACAGACAACTACAATACATTTCCCACTGCTATGTGTCGTCACTTTGTGACGAATGCACATAACGTTGTTGTTGGTATTGCTACTTAAGCAATAAACCAAACAGTATGACCGTGCCTCGTCTACAACTTCAGTAGTGTTTGGCGGGTTATTTGGGATACCATTTGTATTTTGTTTTTGCAAAATAGTCAGGCTTAATCCCAGTTTGTTGTTTTTATAAAAAACAACTATTTATTAGTGTGGAATGTATGGCATTGTCCGCCGAGGGGTAAGGCAGGGAAGACTATAGTTTCGGATCTCGCCACTGATCCTCATCAGTTCCCTTAGTTTTTTGTTGGGATATTCTCCCCAGAAGCTATTAATAGCTTCTTTACAAAAAACCTTTCAAACCCAAATGTCTCTTGTGACAATTCGAAGTTCTTACGTTACCAGCGATACGACCCCAATGAGAAGTTCGTTTCGTTGGCGCCTGACTTCGTGGTCAACAAGGCACTAAGGCAAGGCACCACTAATAAATAGATGTTTTTTATAAAAACAACAAACTGGGATTAAGCCTGACTATTTTGCAAAAACAAAATACAAATGGTATCCCAAATAACCCGCCAAACACTACTGAAGTTGTAGACGAGGCACGGTCATACTGTTTGGTTTATTGCTTAAGTAGCAATACCAACAACAACGTTATGTGCATTCGTCACAAAGTGACGACACATAGCAGTGGGAAATGTATTGTAGTTGTCTGTAAATGCCTTGTTGACCACGAAGTCAGGCGCCAACGAAACGAACTTCTCATTGGGGTCGTATCGCTGGTAACGTAAGAACTTCGAATTGTCACAAGAGACATTTGGGTTTGAAAGGTTTTTTGTAAAGAAGCTATTAATAGCTTCTGGGGAGAATATCCCAACAAAAAACTAAGGGAACTGATGAGGATCAGTGGCGAGATCCGAAACTATAGTCTTCCCTGCCTTACCCCTCGGCGGACAATGCCATACATTCCCCACTAATAAATAGTTGTTTTTTATAAAAACAACAAACTGGGATTAAGCCTGACTATTTTGCAAAAACAAAATACAAATGGTATCCCCAATAACCCGCCAAACACTACTGAAATTTCTAAAATAGCGAAATGTTTCTTTAGGCCAACCGAACCCATATGAACTGGTGTACCGATACATTGATACTCAGAAAATAACCAACACAGTATTATCTTGGATAGAGGTGTCAAGGTAGGAAATTAATTTTCCCAATATTTTTACAACCGCCACCTGTGTACCAGTGGCGAGGACGCCGCTAGTCTTTATGTCCGTCCGAAGTTCAGCACCACCAAACTTTACTTTTACCTAATTGAAAAAAGGCGAATTCGTCGCATGTGCTAACAACACGGTGTCTTGAAACCGATTAGCGCACATTTAAAAGAAAGACGGGAAGAAATATATTTTATACCCCTGATAAACTATAAAAAAGTCTACGTGGTGTGGACAAAAGGGGGCTACATAAGTCTACGTACCACTCTACGGGTCCTGAAAAACTATTATGAAGAGTTTAATGATCCTGACGCAGTATATTTTATTTTAGTTAGCCTAGTTTGTTTATTTTTCTTTGTATTGATATTTTTATTTATGATTTCTTTATTTTTCCTATGTTATTTTTTATTATGTAAAATTTTTATTTAGAGTTAATATTTTACGTTCATTATATTATGTTGTTTCTGTTTGTTTTAGCAAGTTGGTAAATGATTCAGCATTCTCAAAAACAATTTTTGATTTATCTTCTGCATTATTTCCCCTTAGATTTCATAAAAAGAACTCTTTTTGTTCAGGAAGATAGGGTGGAAGAACAGATTTACGTTTAAGAAAAAGAAATAAGTTGTTTTGGTGTTTTGCGAATGTTGATTTAATTCATTGTTTATTGCTTTTGTTTGAAAAAATTATTATCTACATTATTGATCGATTGTGTAAAATCATCTTTGTTTTTTCTGGTCCAAAGACCTATCGAATCGAATAGTAAATTTCATTTGTGATCTAGTGTTTCGCCTTTTATATTAGTGGTAAATTTTAAATATCTTTATTGAAACAAGGAGACATAAAGTTAATTATAAGTAAGCTTAAGTCAAAGATTAAATATTTGTTAATGTTAGTATTATTATTAAGAATTAATATGATTAAATGATTGACTGCAAAAAGGAAAGATGATGGGCTAAAATAATTTACAGAGGATATTAAAAGGATCCTTGTGTTGTTTGCAATTTTTTTATTGTTGCATGTCAATAGTGGGGTAAGGGTTGGGACCACACCCTGTAGGGCCGATCCAGTTAGCCGGTGTCCGTCAAAGTCTGATCCGATAGGCACATGTAACAGTATGGCGCCCAAATTTTCTAAATGAAAACCAGATGTAAATCCGAAAACGAAGAAAAAGTGCAGGTCAGCGAAGCACTTGACAATAGCCCCTTAGTGAAATACAAATAGCCCAATAATTCACATAACACCGGCAACATTCGAAGGATTTTTATGACATATCCATTCTTGCCACTGGGTAGAATGTCGTATGAAGAGATTATACGTCGTAATGTTGGCTGAAAAGTGAATTATCACGTGCAACCCAGAGATTGGTTTGACCTCCCGGTAGGGAATGTTACAAGGTAGCAGCAAACCATTCTCTGGACATAATGTTAAATTTTTAAGTTAGTTTAAATTGGTGGTGTGAGCCTGTTCATATGTTGGATAGCCGTCCTAGATGATAGCTAGGGTCTGTTGTATCCATGAAGTGAATAGAGAACCATGGGTCAAGTCACATCAAAGTAGTTCAAATTGTGTAAGTTTGAATAATGCATCACCACCTGTAGAAACCATGTTGAATGGTCACAAATATACCGCCACATCACGACTCGTCCGAAGAAATCCTCACCTAAAAAGAATATAGATACAAAAGTTAATTAAAATTAAAGTTATTAATACGGAAAATATTATTATTTTACCGCAACGAAAGGTAAAGTCTTGTAGGTCTCTCATTGGAAATGAATGAAGCAACTCGATCAAAGGCAAAAATCCGGAAAAGGGAAAGACCTGAAATATTTGATAAAAATCGAACATTAGTAATTGTTTAAGTAAGAATCGCCTTTATATGCATTGTTGGGAAATGCATCCTTTGAACGCTCGTGTTCATTGTGTTTGTTTGCATACTCATTAGAAAACTGCATACTCCTTATTGACACAACTTTGAACTGTCAGTTTTCTAATGAGTATTGTTTTTGCGCCAACGACACTTTGCACCATTGTTATTCTTCATCTTCTTCTCGTATCGATCGCTACTCGTAACACAGGTAATCTGTTCGTTCTCCTCTTCTTCCCCTATTATTATTTATATTTAATTTATCAATAAAATTCTGGAATCAGAAACTAGAACGTTCGTGTTTTATTTCTTTCCCTTTTTCGAAACGCAATTTCGGCGCCTAAACATTTTGGTCCTTCGAGCCGGATTCGAGCTTTGGAAGCAGAATTCTAATTGGCTTTTATTTCTTTCATTTCAATAAAATAAACAACAACACAACAACATCACCATCCCTATACATCATCATCACACATCATTATCATCATCAACAACAAATCAGGTAGGTGAGTGCAGTGTGTTTTAAAAAAAAATTGTGAGCTCGCGAAAAAAGAATAATAAACAAAAAACCTAAAAGTCTAAAGTCCAAAATACCAAAAAAGTATAACTTTACAACAACAACAAAGGCCGCTTTACAACGCGTCGCTAATCCCTATTTTTTTCGTTTGTCGCCTTTAATTTTTCGTTTGTCTATTATTGAACAGTGGTAACAAAAAACAAATATTTTTGTTCCAAATAAATATTGTGGTAAAAGTGAGAAAAAATTACTTAAGAAGTGCTTTTTTTAATAATTGTGTGTGGTCAATATTATCAATAAAATTTAATTAACGTTTGTTTTAAATTTTAATAATTTTATTAATAAAATCGACCTAATTTTAATAATAAATATTGAATTCCAAAATATTATTTACCTATTACCACTGTGTTGTGCGAATAATAATAGAAAAATAAACGTGCCCTTTCCCTTTAATATTCGCATATATCCCTGTTCAATAATACACAATAATATACACGTATATACGCTAGCGACATATTTACGTTGTACGGTCGCTTGTCTGTTTACTGCAGTACCATACACACACGCTACACACATAACTACTAATATCGTAATAGGCAGCCGTCGCTTGCCTACGATAAATATAATTTTTTCGTTTTTCTTTTGTTTGTGTACGCTACACTAATCGGGTCGGTCGATGGTGGCGTGTTGGCACGTTTGGAACAAAGTAATATTTTTTTTGTAAATTGATTAGTAGTGTGTGTATGAACAAACTGAAAGCTACTTTTGGACATTTTAACTAATCGTTTACTCTACAGTCCGCATTAGTCGAAATTCATATTAATAATAATTTTTCGTGTTATTTATATAGAATTTAATAAAAAATAAAATAATTTTGATATTTTTACATATATTTATATTTTTAAAATATTTATTTTGATTTAATATTTCAAATTGAGTGGATAATTTCTAAATTTTTAAACTTTTTCGAAGTTTTGTCGATTTTTTCGTGAAAATTAAACTTTTTCGTATAGTATATTGGCTATAATTTTGAAAATTTTATCGATTTGGTGCATAATTATTCATTCCTTTTTGGTTTTTAATCAGCCGTTTGTGGTTATTTGATATATTCTTTGGAAATTTTTCGGAATTCTTTTGGAAATTTATTGTCCTTTGAACAATTTTGGATTGTTTTTCGAACAATTTTCATCCGTTTATAAAATCAGTTCGTATATTTGGGTTGTTTTAGCTAATTCGAGCTAATTTTTTTGCAAATCGTGGTAAATTCGTCGGAATTTTAGCAAATTTTTCTGTTTTGGGAAGAAATTTATTTTGTCGTAGCGATTTCAATTTGTTGTCTGCTTTTTATTGGAAAAGCTTTGGTTTCCGTTTGAAATAAATAGTTTTTGTTTTCTTGACCTTTAGTTCTTTTACATATTTTCTCGTGTTCGTGCGATTTAATAAAACAATTGTAAACATGCCTTCCACTCCTCTCAACACCTACATTAGAGTTTCGGATGCTCTAGTGAAATGTGCGACAAATTACGGGCTTTGAAGGAAGAAGATGTAGGTATCTTTATCTTAGAAGTTAGAAGTACGGAATTGAGTAAAAAATAGGCAAACGTGGAAAATTCTTTTGAAAAATGTATTTTCTTTTTGGAATCGTCTGAGGATTCGTGTCAAGAAGATATTGAGTCTGTAGAATCAAAGCAGGAGGTCGTTTATAACATGTATATGGATTGTCTGGCAATGATAAACCGTGCCTTGCACAAATTTCGGCAAGGAAACGTTGAATTAAATCGGGATCCGTCTGATGTTCCTCAAGAAGCCCAGACACAGTCTGCACCTCCTAAGGAAGTCCAGGCTAGCGATACTGATTTAAATAAAACGAACTCGTCCACCCACACTTGTCGAAATGTGGGTAATCAGGCCGCTAGCTCCCCAATAGCAGGTATTGGTAATCCTAGAGGTAATTCGAGTTTTATTGTCGATCCTCCGAATTCAGATATGGTTCATAATCTGGTGTTGCCTCCTTGTGATACGGATGTCTTCGAGGGCGATTTTCTTTCGTGGCCAACCTTTAGAGATCTTTTTAGCGCGGTCTATATAAACAATTCTCGATTGAGTGATATCGAGCGTCTTTGTCATTTGACACGAAATACTAGAGGGGAAACTCGCGAGATTGTTTCTAAATTCCCCTTAACGAACCATAGTTTTTCTCTGGCGTGGAACGCGTTGAAAGCCACATATGATAATCCTCGGTTGTTAATTCATAATCAGTTTAAAATATTATTCGCTCTTCCGGTACTTGAAGTTGAAACAAGTTCGGGTCTTAAACAAATCCAGCGTGGTATCAATGGTTGATTGTCCGCAATGTCCATTTACGACGTTCGTACGGATAATTGGGATCCCTTCTTAGTTTTTATTTGTCTTCAAAGGCTTCCAAAAATTACACAAACATTGTGGGAGCAAAATGTTAAAGACAAATCATCTGTTTCGCTTTGGGAAGACCTCGATAGGTTTTTAACGGAACGGATTCAAACACTCATGTGTCTCCATGGTATGCGAGGAAATGACTCAGTCAAAAAATCTGGGGATAAAAATCTTCAAACCCATGTCATGAAACCATATCCTTCTCGAAAATCCCCATCTTCTCCTAAGAATGATTGTATTCTTTGCCCTCAACAGTCCCATCAGCTTTTTGAATGTCCTCGTAGCCATCACACATTATTGCATCGTAGTGACACATCACCCAATAATTCTATTTCTTCGGTTGGTTCGGTAAACCGGGATCCTTCAAATTCACCAAATCCTGTCCCCATCAATCCTTCTGTCCCATCCACATCAACTAGTCTTTCTCGGCAAGTTTTCCACACGGCTCATAATAAATCCGTTCTATTGGGGACAGCTATTGTAAATGTCGTCCATTGTGGTGCTTCGTATCCCGCTAGGGCTTTAATAGATCCAGCATCAGAATCATCGTTTCTGACTCAAGGCTTGCAGAATAGGTTGAAACTCCCTGTAAGTTCAACAGATGTCACTGTTTCTGGGGTGAATTGTACAATTTCGGTCAATTCTAGTAAAATATGCTCGTTGCAAATCGGAAGTCGTTGCGATCCTTCAGTGGTTTTAGAAACTCGTGCCGTGGTTTTGCCGTCCATTTCGGGGAATTTGCCCTCGTTTAATGTCTCGTCGGATTTTAGAGCCCAAGTGCCAAATATTCGTTTGGCAGATGATGATTTGTTTAATCCACGTCCTGTGGAACTTCTTTTGGGTGCAGACTTGTATCCACAAATTTTGTTGGAGGGTTGTCAGTCAATTCATTCTGGGACTTTGCTGGCTCAAAATTCAGTTTTCGGGTGGCTTGTAACTGGACCTATCCCATCGTCGGAGATTCGTGCCTTTGCCACTACAGTTTTCAACAAAAATTATAATAGAAATTATATGGTTAGATCGAATAGATTGGAACGATCCTCACTTGCCCGCTACTAATTGGAGTAGCGTAATTCGGGGTAGCATGATTCGCCGATAAAAATGTGTTCGTGCATCTTTTATCGAATATAACTAATGTAGCTCCCTCAAAATCAATTCCACTTTCTCAACTCGAAGTGTCTGCCCTCTGAACTTTGGAAAATTATTGTGAAGAAAACAATCCCCTTCTAAGGCATTAACTACAACTGGTGTAGATTTCGTTGATCCTTTGAAGGTAAATTCGTTCACATGTCCGCATGTCTAGTTTACCAAAGAATATGTAATATATGTGAATATGTAATTTGTGAAAGTCGTTATTTTATTTCGCGGCTGTACTACTCCGGGCTCTTGTGGCATTTTATTCCAGCTTGTGTTCCACACATGGATGGATTCTGGGAAGCGAGAATAAAAAGTTGTAAGCCACACATTTCAAAGCAAGTTAAATTTGAGGAATTGGCAATCATATTGGTCATATAGAGGCTTGCTTAAATTCGTGTTTCCACCCTAACTAGTAGCTTTGCCCCACATCATTTCTTCATAGAAACGTCGTTTCTTTCTCCTCCTGAACCTGTCTAATTGACTAACCTATATCGCTTGTGAATAGGTTTCGTAGAGTTCAATAGCTTGCTAATTTGTTTTGAAGTCGTAATTCATAACGAGAAATTACACGGTTGGGTTGTCACGTCAGAATCGTTGACGATCGTCGACAACAGGCATTGTTAAGCGGCCTATTTCTAAATTGTTTGCATTGAAACAGAAACGAAATTCGTCACTGCGGATCCGAATCTATAGTCAAAAATGTCTAAAAGAAACTAAAATAATATCGAAATCCGTCTCTGCGGATTTAAGCAATATTAAACCCGTAACTGCGGGTTCTTTTTTACCTGGTAATCAAAAATATAAATCCATAACTGTGGGTTCAATCGTGATCACTTCCTTGGAATTCACGCCATGTTCGTATGGTTGAATCAGGGAGAACGTCCGTTACTGCGGGCGACTCGTATGTTGCACTATAAATTTGTTACTTGAATTTGGGAGAAACAAAAACTTGAATGAAATTGCTCACACACTGCACCGCCTACCATATTATTATATATAACTTTATGTAACTATCTAAATGGAATATCTGTGTTACAACATAAATAATGTTGCAAGTTGGGCGCCAATGTTTAAGTAAGAATCGCCTTTATATGCATTGTTGGGAAATACATCCTTTGAACGCTCGTGTTCATTGTGTTTGTTTGCATACTCATTAGAAAACTGCATACTCCTTATTGACACAACTTTGAACTGTCAGTTTTCTAATGAGTATTGTTTTTGCGCCAACGACACTTTGCACCATTGTTATTCTTCGTCTTCTTTTCGTATCGATCGCTACTCGTAACACAGGTAATCTGTTCTTTCTCCTTTTCTTCCCCTATTGTTATTTATATTTAATTTATCAATAAAATTCTGGAATCAGAAACTAAAACGTTCGTGTTTTATTTCTTTCCCTTTTTCAAAACGCAATTTCGGCGCTTAAACAGTCATTGACAATAAAAAAGAAAGATAGTCCAAATGTTGAAATGACCGAAGGTAATCAGAGTAATCCAGCGCAGTTTAGGGATATGTCTCAGACTATCAACGTGAGTTCACCGGTGTCTAATTCACTGGGCCTAGTATTCCTGCTAGGAGCAACAGGGGAGACCGCTCAGCCGAATGAAAACACTGTCAAAAGTAATTTGATAGGGCAGCGACTTCTGGAAATTAGGATGCAAACATTAAAAACTGAAATGGATCAAATAAAAAAATCATTATTAGATTTAACGAAAGCATTAAGAATCGAATGGGGAGTAATCAAAATCAAGCAGCTGGGGGATCAAGAGATGGTGCCAATGAGGTATTGCAACTAGCCGATACTAGGGAAAACCCCACTCCATCACGGAATTCGAGTGCGAATACAATCATAAGACAGTCTCCAGCGCGAAATAACAACATAATTCCGTTTGGCCCGCGGAATGGAGAAAGGATCTACATTTCGATGGTAGCTCATCTGGACTTTCGGTTGAAGAGTTTGTATATAGACTGGAATATTTCCAACTTCAGTATAAGATACCATCGGCGGAAATAATTCGGGATTTCCCATTGATACTTGCTGGTAGAGCAGAATCATGGTATTGGCTGTTCCAAAAGAACAACAAATTCCATGACTGGGAGGAACTTAAGTACAGTTGGTTGAGTCAGTACCAATCATCGAAAACTAATTTTGAATTAATCACAGAATTGGCACAAAGAAAACAGCAACCGAATGAATCTATAGACTCATTTTTCCATGTCATGGGTCAGATTAGGGCCAAACTTCTTTAACCACTGTCAGAGTTTGACATAATTAAAATTATGAAAAAGAATATTAAGGAAAGTGTTATCCGTATAGTGTATCCCATTTGTTGGGAATCGGCCCAACCCTATCGATGATGACATTGATATGGACCTCATCGATTTCGATAAACCGCAATCGCAAGGAGAGAAATATTTACTCTTGTTCTTAAAGTTGAAAAGTGTGGGTCGCCAAGATCAAATATAAAGCCAAAACCGTAATTTTTAATAAATATACATTTTAAAGAAATAAAAGACCGGCAGAGTCTACATTTAAAGTTTAAATTTATTGAAAGTGTTTTTTAATTTGCAGTCAACAAAACGTAAGTATCGTTAGAATACTCGTTGTGTTGTTGTAGTTGCAAATTTGTATTGTTGTCCGTCTGGTTCAACAATAATCTTAGATTCTAAAACTACTCTGTAGAATTAGAATCACAACAAGTCCTTTCGACTGCATTGGAACTTGTACATGGTCCTTCGTAGCCTTTAAATAACGAATCGGCTGATTTGCCAAAAAAAAAAATTCAAAAAAAAAAATCATAAAAATTGATTAAAATTTGCGAAAAAAAAGTAGAATTTGTTTTTGCTATTTTCTTTTTGTTTGTGTTTGATTGTGACGGCTTTGTGTTGTTTGTTGTTATTTCTAATACATACAACAAATTCTCACTGCCATTTCTAAAGAAGTAATTTGTGTAAAATACACTGAAAATTTGTGTTAATATTATATTTAACACTCTAAAATTCCCACATACACCAACACATTTTTATTAAATATCACTCTCACTTTATTTTTTCCATCTTTTTGGCATTTGTTCTTTGTTTTGATCATCTGCCATTTTGCACCATTGAACAAGTGATTATCACCTGTTCTTTGTTGTTTACATCGATCTGTCAGTTGCCATTCTGGCCATCGATCATATGTGAGGTGTTCAAAACGTAGTGTTCACAAAAGGGAACAGGTTATTGTGACTTAACGTACGGCTGACGAACGTAACGAACGTAACACAATTTGTGATTAATAATAAAAAAAAATTATAATAAATAAATACAAGTTTAAAAAATAATCTATAATAAAATTAAATAAATTAAATACAAAAAATAATATAAAATACATAAATGCATATTAATATTTTCAATAAAATTTATATATAAAATTTTAATTGAGAAAACAATTATTGTACAACAAACAAAAAAAAATACATTTGAATTAACTTCAATAATTTATTAAACATAAATTTATTGAAAGTTAAAGTTTGATTCTGCAAATATTAAATAATAATAAATTATAAAAAGATAATATTCAATAAATTCTATAATAAAATAAAATAAAATTAACAATAAATTACCCCTTTTAAATAAAATAATAAATACATAAATTATTAATAAATCATGAATTCAACAACTTGTGTAAGCTTCGAATACGAAACCGACAGTCTAATGAAAATGAAAAATACTCCTGAAAATGATCGTTCTGATTTTTTAATAAAAACGAAGTTAGAAACTATGGAGGAAGACTGGTACAATGTTAAACAGGCATTTGAATTAGTTTACCTTGCAGAAGTTGAAGATGAACCATATAAGCAAGAGGCAAGAGACATATTTGAAAACGTTAGAGATAAATATCAATCTACTAAGGCCAACATGTTAGAAATTGTGAATAATAGAAAAATGCAAAGTCAAAGTAATACCGCTGGAGGCGATGTTACAAATCCGTCATTGTTTCACAGCTCAGCTGTTTATCCACCAGGCACAACGTTTGACATGTCGGAAATTTGCATTAAAGTGCCACCTTGTGACACTAAAGACATCTACGGAAGTTATGAAGAATGGCCAACATTTAGAGATATGTTTACGGCAATTGATGGAAATCATCCCAGACTCACGCCAGCGCAAAAACTTTACCATTTGCGTAATAAAACTAAAGGTGAGGCTGGTAAAATTGTAGATCGGTACCCATTATCTGATCAAAATGTTTCGTTAGCATTGGAAGCTTTATCAGTGCGATACGAAAATGTAAGGGTACTAGCTGATAATCAACTGAATATATTATTCAATATTTCAGCAGCAAAGGTTGAATCTAGTAAAGACATCAAAAGAATTCAATCGACAATCAGTGACTGTTTAGCTATATTGAAAGCTCATAGTATAAAAGTAGAACAATGGGATCCAATTTTAATATATTTGTGTTCAACTAAGCTTCCAGTTGATACATTAACTCTTTGGGAACAGTCGCTCGAATCACATTCTGAGCTACCCAAATGGTCACAAATGGACGACTTCTTAAAAAATAGACATCGGGTGCTAGAGCGGATAGATTGTCTTAGAAATCAAGCAACAGGCTTTAACAATGATTATCCAGCGCATCAAAATGCGCATTCGACACTATCAAATAGATGTGTAATGTGTGGCAAAAATCACATTTTAAAAAATTGTATAATATTTAATAGTATGAATGTCAATCAGAGAATTGAATTTGTAAGAGGGAAACGGTTGTGTAATAATTGTTTGACAAGCGGACATTTGTCTCAAGAATGCGTCAGCGTTCATAGATGCATGATTTGTAAGAAAAAGCATCATTCCAAATTACATTTACCAACCACCACAGAAGAAACATCTACACAGCCAAGAAATTTTACAAGGGATAATCAAACGTCATTCCATTCATCTAATGGACGACAAACGAATGCCCTCATTACAACTAAAAATATTATTGATGAAATGCCATGTTCGTCTACTTCAGTTCAAGCTTCCAATGTGGAAACACATGTGTCTGTGAGTCATGATGACATTATGCTCCCTACAGGATTAGTTAAAATAAAATATTCTGGGGAAATCTTTACAGTCAGAGCGCTTATTGACTCAACATCAAAACGGACATTTATTACTAATAAATAGTGAAACGAATTGGAATTAGAACAAAAAATGCAAGTTTCAGAATAAGTGGACTTAGTGGAACAGTTGTTGCAAATTCGAATAAAAAGTGTATTCTTACGCTGTGTTCAGAAACAAATACTGTCGAGTTTCAAACTAAAGCATTTATTGTGCAGAATTTAATGAGCTTACTGCCAACTCAAACGATTTCTATATCAGATTTGGCAAGCATTAAAGGACTGAAATTAGCTGGCCTAGGTTTTATGGTTTCAGCACAAATTGATATGCTAATTGGTAGTGACGTAATCCCAAGTATAATATTAGATGGTGTAAAAAAGAATATTTTGGGAAATATGGTAGCTAAAAATTCGATTTACGGTTGGTACATTTATGGTCCAATTTCAGCAAACGAACTGGGTTTGGCTACATTAGAGATAAAAAATAATGCAGAAGATGATATTAGTTCAGCATTAAAGAAATTTTGGGAACAAGAAGAAATCAGTCGTGTTCCAATTGCTACAGAATCGGACAAATATTGCGACGAATTTTACGCCAATACGACTTATCGTCGATCAGATGGAAAGTTCGTTGCAAAATTACCATTCAAAAGTGCATTTCCTAATGCAATAAGTTTAGATTCATCCAGATTCAAGGCAAAGAAACAATATGAGCATATGGAAGCAAAATTAAGGAAAAAATAGAGAAATTGAGAAATCATATAATGAAGTTTTAAATGAGTACTTGTCATTAGGTCATATGAAGCCCACAAATACAAGAGAAATAACAAATGATGGAAAATATTTTTCGTATTATTTACCACACCATGCTGTCTTTCGCCCAGAAAGTACTAGCACAAAAGTGAGAGTTGTCTTTAATGGATCGAGTAAAACGAAAAGCTCGTATTCCTTAAATGATGTGTTGCATACAGGGCCAATATTGCAAAATGATCTAGTGGCTGTAATATTGAACTGGCGCTTGTATAAGTATGTGTTTAACGGTGACATTGACAAAAAGTACCGACAGATATTTGTGCATCCAGATCGGCAGTATCAACGATTATTATTCAGAGAAGATTTAAATGGACAAATTAAAGATTATGAATTGTGTACAGTCACTTTTGGTATAAATTGTTCACCTTATTTGGCGATTCGCACATTGTTGAAATTTGCAGAAGAGTCAAGAGAAAAAAGTCATATTGCAACTAATATAATAAAGAATGGGATATATATTGATGATGTATTGACTGGAGGTCATACAATTGCTTCGGCGCTGGAGGCGCAAAAGCAACTAATTGATACATTGAATTCGACAGGATTTCCGTTGAAGAAGATAAAGGCAAATCATCCGAGTTTGCTTCCAAATGTTCTATCAGAGGATTTATTGAATGATGAATTTTCGAAAATTGAAGACATGAGTTCTACTAAAACATTGGGTATACGGTGGAATGCCATTACAGACTCATTTTCTTATTGTGTGAAGGCACTGGAGGTGGCTAGCCCAATAACTAAAAGGAAAATCTTGTCAACTATTTCAAAACTATTTGACCCAGCAGGGTGGTTAACGCCTACAATCGTACAGGCAAAAATTTTGTTGCAAGACCTTTGGTTATAAGGCATTAATTGGGATGATAAAGTGTCATCATCCACTTTGAATAAATGGAATAAGTTTGTGGATCAATTTTCACATATTGATACTATTCAAATCCCAAGATGGATTAATTATTGCCTAGAGGGCAACATACAGTTACATGGTTTTTGTGATGCGTCTGAGAAAGCATATTGTGCCACATTATATATACGATCAAACACAAATACAAATTCAACAGTAAGATTGTTAATAGCAAAGAGTAAAGTTGCACCATTGAAACGAGTAAGTTTACCAAGATTAGAGTTATGTGGTGCCGTATTGCTCTCATCGCTGGTAAAATATGTTGTCTCCAAATTAAGTATTGAAAAATATTCTGGACCGATTCCACAATTATATTAGCATGGTTGCAAAAACATCCATCCACGTGGAATACATATGTTGCAAACCGAACTGCTATGATATTTAAAAACGTTGAAAATGCAAAATAGAGACACGTGTCTACAAAATGCTTGGAACTGTGGATTTATGTAATTGTTCGCTGTGGTGGAATGGTCCAATGTGGCTATTAAGTCCTAAAAATAATTTGCCAGAATCTAGCATTGTTGTAAATGATGCACCAGAACAGCGAAATATCAACATACATTGTGCACCAATGATAGAGAAAGAAAACTATATAATTACAAGATTTTCTTCCCATAATAGAGCCTTATGTGTAGTGGCATATATATCGCATGATCAGAAAGCAAAGAACAGTTAAGAAATCGGAAATAGAAGATGGAAAAAGTCTTTCATATAAAGAGTTATATCACGCACAGATAGTTCTTGTAAAAATAACGCAAATATTTCATTATCCACAGGAATATAAAGATCTAATTAGTTCAAAGCCGATTTCCCGTCAAAGTCCATTACGGACATTAAACCCAATTTTAGATAATGATGGGGTAATCAGAGTTAATGGTCGTCTAGCTAAGTCAAATACGACATATGATGAGAGATTTCCGATGATAATGCCAAACTCATCACATCTATGTAAATTTTTTTAATATTCGTTCACAAAATGATGTTGCACGCAGACATATCACTAATGATGTCAACTGTTCGGAGCCAGTTTTATATCCAAATCTGAGAACGTCAGTAAAGAATGTTGTACATAAATGCTTAGTATGCATAAGATATAAACATAAAGTAAGATCGCAAATAATGGCAGGATTACCATTGGAAAGAACTTCCTTGACCCTTCCCTTTACGTATGTTGGAGTAGATTTTGCAGGTCCATTCCAAATTAAAGCCGGCACTGTAAGGAATTCGCCATACCAAAAATCATATGTATGCATATTTGTATGTTTTTCCACAAAGGCCATCCACCTTGAAGCGTGTTCAGCATTATCTTGTGAAGCATTTCTCGCAACATTTGCTAGATTTATAGGTAGACGAGGGTTACCTAAGTGTTTAATGTCGGATAATGGAACAAACTTTGCAGGTGCTAGCGGCATACTTATGAGAGAGTACCAAGATTTTATAAAAAATGTTCACAGGAAATTTGTGAAAAGTATGTAGTCAATTGTTTTGAATGGAAATTTATCCCTCCTAGTGCTCCGCATATTGGCAGATTATGGAAGGTAAGTCATTTTCAAAAAATAACTGAAGATAGAAAATTTAATTTTGAGGAATTTTCAACAATCTTAGTTAGAATTGAAAGTGTTCTAAATTCTAGATCATTAACACCTCTATCAGAATATACTGAAGATTTGGAAGCATTAACACCGGACATTTTATAAGAGGTGGTTCACTGATATTTGCTCCAGAAATGCCTATGGATGATTTATCGCTAATAAATAGATGGGAAAAAAATTAAATCTCTGCATAACAACTTTAGCAAAAGATGGAAAACAGAGTATATACAAGAACTCCATAAAAGATATAAATGACAATATGCTGAGCGAAATATTGAGGAAAACGATATGGTATTAGTCAAAGATGAATTGCTGCCTTCTAATGACTGGAAATGGGACGTGTGGTAAAAGTGCATAAAGGGCACGACGATAATGTAAGAGTAGTTGACGTAAAAACTACGTCCAATCGTAAAATTGTGTGTACCTCCAGTCAGTAAATGTCAGTAGAGCAGTAATGAGTGTATGTGTTGTAAATAATATACGAGTAACTAATATAGTATGCCTTGAATGGCATCCATTTTCCCCTATGTATTTTTGTATATTTCTTATATAACGATCGTCATGAATATGGGCCAAGGAGAGATTTGTTTAATTTGCTGGTGTACACCCCCTCTGGAAATGTCCATTGTTTAACTCAATGAGTACGTGCAGTAGTTGCTCACAAATACTGCATAAATTGTTTGGGGAGAAACCATTTTGTACGGTCATGTACGTGGATGAGGAGTTGTCGTGTGTGTGGTGGCCGACATAACACGCTGCTACATCAACCAACACCCACAACAATGGGATCATGGCTCATGATCTGCAGCAATCCGACCATCGTTACTGGCGGTAATATGGGGTCAATAAGATCTCACCCTTATGCCCATCAAAGAGCACAACAGAAGATACAGCAACAATTACAGTTGAGTGTGCTTCAGGGGCAACAAAAGGCCACAGATTCCCGAAAAAATAAAAACAAAAATAAGCAACCAAAGCAACAAACCAACCTGAAGAAGAAACAACGGGCAAAAAAAGAAAGCGAAGAATCGCAACAACCATCGCCGACATAATGAGTCGCGTTTTAACGGTGTTGGAAAGAATTGCCACTGCAATTGAGGGGAAGGTGAGTGAGAGTTAAGCAAAGCACACGTCTTTTTGTAAAGCTCCGATTAAAAAATATTTTGTGAACGATTTAAACATTTTCCTGCAATAGAAAAGTGACAAACGTATTGTTCTTATTGCATAAAAGCAATTTGTTACATTTTGCACACAATTTCAAAGTGAAAACTGTGTTTAAAATAAAAATAAAAAAATCTGAAATTACAAAAGCCTAGAATTTGGATTCATAAACAAAACAAAACATAACTAAAAATTGAGAGTGAAAGACATAAACATTGAGAGTGGAAACCTAAATCTAAAAGTATGCAACAAAATTTGTAAATTAAACCTAAGCTCATTTCCGGTGCGGATATAGGATAAAGCAAGGAATATCATCAAATCAACGGTTATTAAAAAAAGGAAAAACATATATTTTGAAAATGCCAAGCACAACTCGTCGAAGTATAAAAAACAAAAAAGTGTTATGTGCACAAAACTTGATAAACGTCAGTATGATCATTTACTTAAAAATAATGACGAAGAATATATATGTATCATTTATGTAATGAAGGTGATGCATCTGGTGGCACTGTTAAAGAAGAGCTACAAATAATTAAATCAAAACTAAACAAGCTGGACGAATTATGTGAATCGATGTGTTTCATGTCAACAAAATTTTATGAAGTGCTAAAAGGAATGGGTGAAAACAGAAAAAAAATTGAGAATATTGAAAGAGAAAATAAAAACTTAAAGCAGGAAGTAAAAACTTTGAAAGAATCGGTAAAAATTTTGAATGATAAGCGCGTACAAAATGATTTCATCATTAGCGGCATTAATTACAACAGCGAAATAAATGCTGCTCAAGTTGTAGTTGATTTATCTAAATCTTTTGGTGTCGAAATACAAAAAGAATCAATCGATGATGCATATTTTTTGCGAAAGAAAGGCCAAACCAACCCAAAATCGAGCTTAATTGTGAAGTTTTCTTCAAAATCTGTGAAAGATAAATTAATGTCGGTTAAACCAAAATTGAGAGATAATGAAGAAACCAAATCGGTATATGTGAATGATTTCTTGAGCAGAGAAACAATGGAACTTTTAAATTATGCAAAATCGCTTAAGTGCATTGGATAAGTTTTTGTAAAGAAGACCGAAATAACCAAACCTAGGTTAATAAACTCTATGCAAGATGTCGATACAATATTATTGGACGCCACCACGAATAATCGACATTCAAGAAGACAATCCCAAAAAACTACAGTTCCTGTATTAAATGATTCCGATATATCAGAGGATGAAAACCAATTTATTTCCCCAGTAACTAGAAATTAAGATTTTTTTCTTTTGCTACTGAATTTTTAATTTTTCTTTATTAAATATGAATTTTAATAATAAATATTTTTCAAACTTAAAAGAATTTAATATATATCTAAAAAAAATTGAAAATTATTTTTTAAATATTGTATCTGTAAACATGCGAAGCATTTCGTCGATTAATAAATTTACAGTATTTAAGAATATGATTTCCCAGTTTGAGATTCTACCAAATATTATTGCAGTACAAGAGACTTGGTTTCAAAATGATATAAAACAAATATATAACATACCTGGATATAATGCAATACATTGCTGTAGGAATGACGCACATGGTGGTACTGCTATTTTCATCAGAAACAAGTTTTTATATACTATTGAATATTGTGAAAGCAAGAATTTTGTTGATGCTATCACTATTTTAGTAAACAATATTAAACTAAATGGAAAACCAATGAATATTACTAAGTTTATTGTTCTCAAAATTAATCTGTAATAATTGATAATTTCATGGAAACATAGCAAGACGCAACTGAAGCCGAAGCAGACTAGACAT
>NW_026885560.1:0-68573 GCF_032173495.1 Musca vetustissima
GGAGACTATGTCTGCATCCGCACCAATTTCAACAAAACCCAATAAGGTTTAGGTTAGGTTAGGTTTGGGGATGTGCAGTCACATGTGTGACTACAACACTCTGAGACCGGTTAGGTCCGTTGTGATCATCCACAAGAAAAGATACAGCGAAGAGAAGAGACCAAAGACAGATCTGTAGGGGAGAGAAGATTAGTAAATTAAGGGAGTGAAGAATGAGTGAAGGTCGATGGCCTATGAGTCAGACAGAAAAAGTATTACGTGCCAAGGTTATGTGCTCCTAACCATTTTTTGTTTCTAATTATGCTGTAGATTAGAGCAGGTTCGGTTGATGAGAAGAAGCTGAGACCCGGTAGAAAATGAGCACCCATTAGTCTGTGTCGCCTGTAAGCCAGGGCTGGACAGTGACACAGGAGATGCTCAATTGTCTCCGTCTCCTCTTCGTCAACACAGAGTCTACAGTAATCAGTTGCATCAAGATCCCATTTACTAGTAAAGGCCCTAATGTTGCAGTGACCAGTGATGATTCCCGTCATCACTCTAATTTCAGCTTTTTTCAGGTTCAATATTGAGTGCGTTCTTTTGGTAGACAGAGTCGGCCAGATTGATCTTGACACGTTGCACCTAGGTTCGTTGTGCCAAAGTTCGCGGTCTGTTTCGTCAAAGAATGCCTCAAAGTTCCTATAGAAGAGACAAATGGGTGGTTTGAGTGAGTCATCAGTTTCCAGTCGGTGGATCGGTCAATAAAGTCATTCAAGTCTCAATTTGATACAGTGTGCAAAATTTCGAGTTAATCGGACAAACATTAGGAGTTTAGTTTAAGATTTATGTAAAATCGGACATCAATCTACACTCAGTACACTATGCCAAATGTCGTGCAAATCGAAGAATATATAGGGTCTTTGGTGCACCATTTAAATAATCATCTAGGCTTAGAGCATTCTAGGCTTAATTCAGTACGGTGTGCCAAATTTCGTGCAAATCGAAAGATATTTAGGGATTTTTGTGCACCATTTACCTTAAATCGGACGAAAATATATATGGGAGATATATCTAAATCGGACCCGATTTTCACGAAACTTAGCACACATCATTCTAGAATTAATTCAGTTCGCTGTGCAAATCGAAAGATATTTAGGGACTTTGGTGGACCGTTTACCTTGAATCGGACGAAAATATATATGGGAGATATATCTAAATCTGACCCGATTTTCAGGAATCTTAGCACACATCATTCTAGGCTTAATTCAGTACGCTGTGCCAAATTTCGTGCAAATCGAAAGATATTTAGGAACTTTGGTGGACCATTTACCTTAAATCGGACGAAAATATATATGGGAGCTATATCTAAATCTCAACCGATGTTTCCCAATTTCAATAGGGTTCCTCCTTGGGCCAAATGAATGAGCTGTGCCACATTTCATCCAATTCGAATAATAAATGCGACCTGCACTTTGTTTACAATTAAACATGGACCGACGGAGGGCATGCATAAATCGACTTAGATAGTGATTCTATGCATATTGTCAAAAGGAACCATGTGTCTATCTCGTTTCAGTTTGCCTGTTACAAACATAATACCCTGTACCACAGTGAAGGTTATAAGTATTAGATTGGTGAAATAGAAGTCCATTATTATACCCTTCACCACACTGTGGTGTGGTGTCCGTCCGTCCGTCCATGTATTTTTGTTCACAAAGTACAGGTCGCATTTATCATCCGATTTGGATGAAATTTGGCACAGGTCACTTAATTGGCCCAAGGACGAACCCTATTGAAATTGGAAAAAAATCGGTCCACGTTTAGGCATAGCTCCCATATAAGGGTACCCCCAATTTTCAGTATTTTCGGGTTCTTGGGCTTGTTTTATAACTGCATTTTCTGAAATTTTTTACATTGTGTTCTTAATTGCTACCAAATTAATCCACTAAAAATTATAAATATAGGTCCAGTTTTTCTGGTAGTCCCCATATAACGGTACCCCCAAATTTTTGGTATTTTGGGGGTTCTGATCGTATTTTCGACCGAATTGACTGTAATTTAGTACGTCGTGTTCTTATTAAGTAGCAAATCTCTCAACTATAAATTATAAACATAGGTCAATTTTTTCGGGTAGCCCCCATATAAGGGTACCCCCCAATTATTGGTATTTTGAGGTTCTTGAACCAAATTCTTTTTATACCCTTCACCACACTGTGGTACAGAGTATTATGTCTTTGTGCATATGTTTGTAACAGGCAAAAGCAAACGAGATAGACTCACGGTTCCTTTTGAGAATATGCATAGAATCTCTTTCTGAGTCGATTTACGCATGTCCGTCTGTCCATCCATGTATTTTTGTGAACAAAGTACAGGTCGCATTTATGATCCGATTTGGATGAAATTTGGCATAGGTCACTTATTTGGCCCAAGGACGAATCCTATTGAAATTGGGAAACATTGGTTCAGATTTAGATATAGCTCCCATATATATTTTTGTCCGATTTAATGTAAATGGTGGACCAATGTCCCTATATATCGTTCGATTCGCACGAAATTTGACATAGCGTAATTAATTATGTCTAGAATGATGTGTGGTAAGTTTCCTGGAAATCGGCCCAGATTTAGATATAGCTCCCATATATATTTTCGTCCGATTTAAGGTAAATGGTGTACCAATGTCACTACATATCTTTCGATTTGCAGAAATTTGTCACAGCGTAATGAATTAGGCCTAGAAATATGCGTGTTAAGTTTCGAGAAAATCGGTTCAGATTTAGATATAGCTCCCATATATATTTTCGTCCGATTTATGGTGGAGGGTATCGTATAGTCGGCACCGTCCGACTTCACTACTTTACTTTCCTCACTGGTTTGTAGTGAGACTTTCTACTCAATGAGAATCAAAAATATAAAATTACAGCTAATTTGATTGAAGCTCCGCAAAATACCGAAATTTGTAATGTGGCATTGTATGGAGGATTTCCTAAAAGGTGGATCAATATTCATTATTTTTAGTAGGAAGATCCAAAAACATCAAAAATAGGATATTGGGGAGAATAGTTAATAAAGTTTTCATATTCGGAGTTAATATTCGAAGTGAAACCAAAATATTAATTTCGAGCTGATTCTGTTTAAACAAACGTGCTAAAACCGTTATATGGGGGCTAAGCTGATACATGGGGCAAGAATATACTAGCTGCGAATTAAATATAAGCTCTGAAACATTTTGTTGCCTGTGGGCAACATTGGGCCACAAATGGTTATTGACCATCTTCGAACTTGACCTGACTGCAGAGAAAATACAACTCTGAGCAAAATATCTTAATTGCTCGGGATGATAACGTGATGACAAGAGCCGGGAACTGACGGTTGGGAAATGAGTATTTCGATGAATGACAATGCCATACCATACTACGGTGCGTAGTATAAAAATCGTCTTTAAAATCGGAAATATTAAAATGTTCATTTAGGTTTGCATTTTAAATATTTTTTTTGTAATCATAGTTATAATATACTAGCGGGCCCGGCAAACGTTGTCTTGCCTAGCAATATTGTTGATGTATAATTTTCGGCGTTCTACTTATATGATAGTTGATATTGAAAATTTAACATTTGGTTCCCTTTTAAGGGTAGCCTCCATATAACGGTACCCCCAATATTCAACATAATTGCTTCTAATTTTATATTAGCTATACGTATTGAGCAGAAAATCTTCCTAATTAATAATATCAATATTGACCCAAGTATTCGGATAGCTCCCATATATATCCCTTAATATTCGGTATTTGGCTGAAATTTTTTATTCGCCCAAGCTTCCAAATATCCCTCATATAATTTTTAAATCTAATCGGCAGTAATTTGGTATTTGGTTGTTTTATTTGGTAGAATGAATCGTACTAAAAGTATCTATATTGGTCCACTCTTTGAGGTAGCTCCCATATAACGGTACCCAAAATATTCGGTATTTTGGGGAGTTGGTTCCAGTGTGTCAACCAAAGTGGTAGTAATGTTTTATTTGGTCAAAATTTCTCATAGAGTTGGTCTAAAGTATTAAAAAGGCGCCATACATATTTGAAGTTCTTAACCCTTTTTCCAACCTGAGTGTCTGTACATTATTTTTAAAGAGCATGGGCAACCTACTATCACATAGTGTTGTAACATTGTTCCCATATAAATGTCCCGACCGATTTAAGGAATCTACATATTAGAAGATATGAAAAGTTTATAGTCACAGGTTCAATACTAAAAAAACATCACTTTTTTTTTTTTTTTTTTTTTTTTGATATATACTTAATGAATTTTTCACAGAAAAAGGCATCGTATATTAGTTTTCTCTGTGATACACATTTGTGGTATCGGATATATGCGAGGTGTTGTGTTTATGAGTTCAAAGGCATTGACCAACGATTAGGCATATAACCACCATATAATGGTACCACCTGATTTGATATTTCCCGTGCCATAGCAACATTTTAAGTACTTTAAAGAACAACGTGTACTTATTGAACTATTACTATTCATATTTTAAGAAAAAATGATCTAGGGAATGGATCTTAGAATCAAAACTATTGCGAATATCTTCTGATTTTCATCCTTGCATTTGTCCCAAAATGTACGTGCATTCTATGGACAACGTGCACATACAATGATCGCGTGTACATTCAATGATATATTCTCAAATATTTTTTGAATTTTCACAAAAAACGTTTCAATACAATGTTAATCAAATTGGAAAAAATCAAAATTTTCAATAATTGACAAATGAAGGCTTAAAGGATTGATACGCTATCAATTTTTGCCCAAATATCTCAAAATAACAACTACGACGTGGTGCAATCATAATAGCTCGATACTAAATTCGTGGAAATGCAAATATGCTTCATAATATTTTTTCGCAAATTTTTTGCGGTTTTCGATTTTTTCTCACCTTTTAAACCTTCACTGAAGCTCCACGAACATTTGAAAACTAAGATAAGAAAAATCCGCTCAGCCGTACTCGAGTTTTAGCGAGACTAACGAACAGCAACTTTTTTCAAGTCAAAGACAATCCAATTGATTGTAGAAAATTGACATATTTTGAGAATTTTCCATAACTGACAATTACATAAAGATATACGCTGTCATTTTCGACCAAAATATGTCCAAAAAGAACTACGAAGAGATGAAACCATAAATGTTCGGTATAAAATGTGTGGAAATGCTAATATCTTTCAAAATATATTTTGCAACCTTTTCGCGGATTTTTCTTAAAATGTTCTTTCATTAAAACCTTTCCACTTCAATTACAGACTACTAACAGAAACTTTAAGTCAAATCGGTCCAGCCGTTTCTTTAAAATAATTTTTGCAAGATTTTCGCAGATTTTTCTCAATTTTTTTTTCATAAAAACCTTCCCACAGTAATTACCGACAACTGAAAACAATTTTGAGTCGTTAGTTTTCTACTTATATAAGTTCCGCAAGGTGACTTCTGTCACGAGCTGTATAAGTACTTCTGTTTATAGAGAAGCTATAGAATGTCTATAGTCTATAGAAAATATCTACAAGGTCTTCTGTCAATGGAAGACATGTCGCAGATCTTTTGTCTATAAGAAATCTGACAAAATTACTTTGTATATAGTTCAGATGTATAGAGTCTTCTGTATACAAAAACAGTTATAAAAGTTCCTGAAGCCTCATATCTCTGGGATAGCTATTTTTAGGTCTTATGTCCCTAAAATAGTTGTCTTCTATACATATACCATTTGGAAGAGATAGAAGAAATCCTCAGTCAATTGACGATATATGAGAGATTGTCTTATATAATATCTGATGAAACTATTCTGTCTATAGATGTTAGGGGTCAGTGTATAGAAGAGTTGGAAAAGTTCATCCCTAAAAAATCTGTAGAAGTTTTTTTTTTGCCTATAGAAGAGTTGCAAAGATCTGCTGTCTAAAGAAGACTTGAAGTAGGTCTTCTGCCTATGGAAGATTTGCAGCATATCTACTTTCTATAAATGAGAAATCTTCGTAGAAAAACTGTTTCTTCTATAGAAGAGCAACATAAAACTTCTATAGACAAATAGAAGAGCTGCTGTATGGTTCGTGTCTTTTGAACTACCGAGGTTCTTAAGGCCCCGTAATTGTCGTTTATGTTCTCGTAAGGGTTTGCTTATAGAAGAGATATACATATATCCTACCTCTATTAAAGAGTTGTAAACTGTATCCTGCCTATTGATGAGCTCTAGAAGGTCTTCTATATATAGAAGAATTGCAGCAGGTTTTTTGTCAGTAATAGATCAGAGAAGCAGGAGATTCGTTTAAGGCATCCTATCTCGGGAAGAGCTATTGTGGGTTTCTGGTCTATATAAGATCACTGAAATATATTATGTTTATAGAAGATCTATGTATGTCCTGAGAGTTGTAGAAGATTTAGTAGAAAACCTTTCTATAGAAAAACTGTTTCAGGAAGAACAACTTGAAGACTTTGGTCTGTAGAAGGGTATTCTATGTACACAAGAGCTGCAGTAGATTTTCTTTGGACCAGAGTGGTCGATTTTTCATAAAAAAATCTTCTGGCTATATGAGAGTTATAAAAGGTCTACATTCCACAGAAGAACTGCAGTAGGCCTTCTGCCCTTGAAAGAACTGTCGAGTGTCTTAAGGCCTAATATCTCGGAAGAGCTGTCGTTTGATTTCTGTCTATAGAAGTTCTGTGAAAGATAGTTTTGTATAGAAGATCTATAGTAGGTTTCACACCTACAAAAGAGTTGTCTATTGAAGAGTCAAAGGAATTTTGTTTATAGAAAATCTATATTATATGGCTATAATAGAGATTTTCAGTCTATAGAAGACTTATATACGGTTTTCTGTCTACAGAAGAGCTGTAGTAACACACCTGTCTATAGCAGAATTGTTTCAGACCTCCCTAGAGCTGCAGTAGGTGGTCGATATTTCAGAAACAATTTTCTGCCTATAGAGGGGTTGTGGAAGGTCTGCATTCAACAGAAGAGCTGCTGTAGGCCTTCTGTCCTTTGAAGAACAAGTCTTAAGGTATTAAGGCATCCTTAAGTCTTAAGGCATCCTAGAGCTGTCGTTCTGTGAAAGATATTTTTTTACAGAAGACCTTACCTCTCGGTATGGTCTATGGAAGATCTATGTTTTTTATAAAAGATCTATAGTATGTCTTATGTCTATACGAGAGTTTTAGAGGACAGTCTGTCTATAAAATACATGCTTTCTTTCATCATACAGTGGAACATATGTCTATAGAATAACTGTTTTAGCCCTCCATTCTATGGAAGAACTATTGCAAACCTTTTGTCCCTAGACGTTCTGTGAAGAGAATTCTATCACCACAAGGGCTGCAGTAGGTATTCGTTCGAGTAGAGTAGTCGAATTTATTCAGTAAAAGTTCGTCTGCCTATAGGAGAGTTATGGAAGGTCTGCATTCAACCGAAAAGCTGTTGTAGGCCTTCTATATTTTGAAGAACTGTCGAGGGTCTTAAGAGCTCTTATCTGGAGAAGAACTGTCATTTGTTTTCTGTCTATTGAAATTTTGTAAAAGGTAGGTTTTTTATAGAAGACCTATAATAGGTCATATGCCTAAACAAGAAGAGTTGCAGCAAGTCTTTTCCGTGTAGCAGAACATATATAAAATGTACAGGATATCCTTTTAAACCTCCTATCACAGGAAGAGCATTTTTATATTTATTCTATAGAAGATCTGTGAAAGGTGTTTTGTTAATAGACGTGAAAGTTATTATAACTACACAAGGGCTGCAGTAGGATTTCTTTCGACCAGAACAGTAAAATTTCTTCAGCAAAAACTGTTCGGCGTATAGTCGAGTTATAGAAGGTCTGTATTCAACAGAAGATATGCCGCAGTCCTCCTATAAGATCAGTGAAATATATTATGTTATAGAAGATGTCCTGAGAGTTGTAGAAAATTTAGTAAAAAACGTTTCTATAGAAGAACTGTTTCAGGAAGGTCTACTTGAAGTTTTTGGTCTATAGAAGGCTATTCTATGTACACAAGAGCTGCAGTAGATGTTCTTTGGACCAGAGTGGTCGATTTTTCAGCAAAAATTCTTCTGGCTATAGGAGAAGATATGCTGCACTCCTTCTGTCTTTGGAAGAACTGTCGAGGATTTTAAGATCTTCTATCTCGGAAGGAGCTGTTGTTGGTTTTCTGTGTATAGAAGTTTTGTGAAATGTCTTTTGTTTATAGAAGATCTATCATAGGTCCCATACCTATAAAGGAGTATAGATGCATATAAATTATGTAACTGTAACTGATCCTTAATCTGTAGCAGATCTGAGGAATTTAGTTTGTAAGGCCTTCTGCCTTCAGAAGAGTTCTTAATGGAAAAATTCGTGCAAATTGGTGCACCAGTTACAGTTATCTAAATCTGATCCGATTTTTACGAAACTTTGCACAAATCATTCTAGACTTAATTCAGTAGGCTATGCCAAATTTCGTGCAAATCGAAAGATATATAGAAACTTTGGTACACCATTTACCTTAAATCGGACAAAAATATATATGGGAGCTATATCTAAATCTGAGCCGATTTTTCCCAATTTCAACAGGGTTCGTTCTTGGGCCAAACAAATGAGTTGTGCCAAATTTCATCCAATTCGGATCATAAACGCGACCTGGACTTTGTTTACAATTTAACATGGACAGACGGACGGACGGACATGCATAAATCGACTCAGAAAGTGATTCTATGCATATTCTCAAAAGGATCCATGGGTCTATCTCGATTATTTTTGTCTGTTACAAACATGTGCACAAAGACATAATACCCTGTACCACAGTGTGGTGAAGGGTATAAAAATAGGACTAGGAATTTTATCTGTAGAAGAGGTGGAGAAAAGGTTATTTTGTCTATATGTGTATGGACTTCTGTGTAGACAGGACATCTGTCTATTGGTTCCTTTAACAGTTGGCATTTATGCAAGGGGAAATCTTTCTAGTGGAAATCTTATCTACTATCACTTTATTCCTATTAAAAACCTCTGGGCGTTATTCTGCTTTTATCTCCAAAAAAATATGTCCCACTTCGTGATAAAATGAAATTACATTATGCAAGTTCTAGCAGAGCCCAAGAATTTCCCTTCAATAAAATAAATAATTAATTCAGTAACACACAAAACCTTTGTTTGTTTTTTTTTTGAATATTGGTTTTGTTTTCTGTTTTTTTTTTTTGGGAAAATGTCATTCCTTTTGAACCGAACAATGCCATTTAATGGGAATTCAATTGAAAAATTGTTGTTTGTGGTCAAATGAAGCTTTTAATTTAATGCATGTTTCATCTAATTCAATAAAGATTCCAATTTCCAGTCGTTAACAATGAATGGGAGAAACGATGTCTCATTCTGGTGTTGTAACATAGGTCAATATGCCAACACACACACAGATATCCCTCCACATATGCTACATATATATGTGTTTGTGTGTGTATGTATGTTCGAGCACTTGAATTACATTTTATACACATTGTATGTGACGACAGTGAAGTAGATTCAATATCCTTTACTCCTTATACACAAGTATCATTTCCTTGTGTCCAAGTGCCCAATGAGAATAGTTGCCAATAATGTTGAGCAGTCCACAAAAATAAAAAAGCAAAGAAGAGATTGTGACAAAAACAAAAATGGGTGGGAAGAAGAGAATCAACAGTAAAAGCATTTCCAAAAATGCCTTAACTATTGGGGGATTTAATATGGTGTTGGAGTGAAGGGGAAAGGGGGTGCTGGGGGTTTGATAAAAGTTAATGTCGCAAAAGATTTAAATTGTAACTTAATTATTGAGAAAAAATCTTGGTATGGCATTCTGGCAAACATATTGCTGTACAGAAGGATACAATGGAATATTTTATTGGACAGATGTATAATGAATTTTGTGGAAAAAATTGGTAACAATTGTGGGGCTACAGAATGCATTTTTTCTCTAGAAAATGGAGATGGATTTCAAATTATAGCAGTAGAGAAAAACTAGGGAAGCACTTCTGATTTTAAAAATGTTGTAGAGGGTCTTTTTTCTATAGAAGGGTTATAGGTCTTATAACCTCGGCCTATAATATAGGCCTCGTTTTAATTGAACGGCTGTGTACCAAAGAGTTGTGGCTGATCTACGGAGCTGTGGAAGAGCTTATGGCTTTAGATTAGCCCTGTTCAACCATGGGAACTGGTGATTTTGTTTACATGTATGCGTTCTCATTTGTTCTCTGAGAATTTTTTCGTTGCACACCTCTACTTTGGATGAACCGTCTATGAAAACGTTGATTGATCTTCTGTTTAAAAGAGAGCTATATGTGTGCTTATATGTATAAAATGACTGTAAAAGCTCATCTGCCTTCAGAACAGTTGTAAAAGCTCTTATTTCTATAAAAGAGCTGTAAAAGCTCTACAGTGTACGGAAGTGACTTAACATATTTTATGTTAATAGAAGAGTTGTAGAATCCCATATGTTTGCTGAAGAGCTGTAGAAACTCTTGTGTATGTAGAAGAGTTGCAAAAGCTTCTATGTGTATGGAACATGTTTTTCTGCCATAGAAAAGTTGTTGAAGCTCTTCTAAATATAGAATATTTCTAGAAGATCTTCTGAATATAGAAGAGCTGTACAGTCTATGGTAGAGCCACAACATATTTTCTCTCAATGGGAGATGTGTAAAAGTTCTTCTGTTTATAGAAAAGCTGTAGAAGGCAGTTTTGCAATAGAAAAACTGTAAAAAACTATTCTGTCCATAAATAAGCTGTAAAATGTATCCTGCTTTTAAAAAGCTGAAAAAGTTTTACTGTCTGTAGAAGGGCTGTATAAGAACTAGATATATAGAAAAGCTGTAAAAGCTTATATGTCTGTAGTAGAGCTATAAAACGAGTGTTTGTCTGTATAAGAGCAGTATAAGATCTTATATTTAAAGAAGAGATGTAAAAGGTTATCTGTCTATGGAAGATCTGTATAAGATATTTTATTTATAGAAGAGCTGTAAAAGCATATATGTCTGAAGAAGATCTCTATAAGATATTCTATTTATAAAAGAGCTTATCTGACTGTAGAAAAGCTGTAAAAGGTTTTCTGACTGTAGGAAAGCTGTAAAAGCTTTTCTGTCTATATAAGAGCTGTGGAACATTATATGTCTGTAGAAGAGCTGTATAAGATCTTCTATTTATAGGAGAGCTGAATAAGCCCTTCTTTCAATAGAAGATCTGTACAACTTTTTCTACCTATAGAAGATCTGTAAAAGTTCTCCTATCTATAAAAGATTGTTTGTCTGTATAAGAGCTGTATAAGATCTTATATATAATGAAGAGATGTAAAAGCTTATCTGTCTATAAAAGATCTGTATAAGATATTTTATTTATAGAAGAGCTGTGAAAGCTTATATGGCTGTAGAAGAGCTGTATAAGATATTCTATTTATAACAGAGCTGTAAAAGCTTATCTGACTGTAGAAAAGCTGTAAAAGCTTTTCTGACTGTAGGAAAGCTGTAAAAGCTTTTCTGTCTATAGAAGAGCTGTTAAAGATTATATGTCTGTAGAAGAGCTGTAAAACTTTTTCTATCTATAGAAGATCTGTTAAAGTTTTCCTATCTATAAAAGATTGGTAAAATCTCTTTTCTCTATAGAATATCTGTAAAAGCTCTTTTATCTATAGAAGATCTGTCATCTGTCGATAGGAGAGAACAGACTAGCTGCTAAGGCACTTAAAAAAAAGCTTCTTCTCTCCTTTGAGAGAGATACGGTATTCCTTCTATAAAGGAGTTATGCCCCAGAAGTTATTCCGAAGAAATTTTTTTTAAGATGGATTAGCAGAAGATTTTCTTTCGAGTGTAGAATACCTGTATGGGTTATTTTATCTATAGAATACCAGTATAAGGTCTTCTGTCTGTAAATGAGCTGAAGAAGGTCATATGTTTATAGACGAGCCTTCCAGCTATAGGTAAGAGATATTCGATGTATAGAACTGGTTTGTAAAGGGAATGTTTATAAAGGAGCTTTAGAAGGCTTTTGTATACGGAAAGGTATACCCTAGAAGTTATTTTGAATAAGCTCTTTAATAAAGGGAATAGCGGATGAAGCTCTTTCGAGTATAGAAGATTTGTATGTTTTTTTTTTGTCTAGGCGAGCTATATAAGGCCTTCCTGCTGTAGGAGAGCTTTAAGAGATATTTTATGTATAAAATAGGTTATTCTGTTTGTAAAGTGGCTGTATAAATAAGAAAATCGCTGTCTGCAGAAATTCTAAACTTTTTACAAATATCCTCCAGATTTCCAAAATTCCCACTTACCTTTCCATTGGTCACCAACATTGCATTGGCCGATGTCAGCTTAATGGTACGGGCCTTTTTCCAATTACTATCTGTCGGTTGGGTATACAACAGCTTCCCCTCCATTACAAAACGCACCTCATCATGATTCCATTCCAGGACGTCAATGGCCATTTTCCTCAACTTGATATTAATCATATCAATTTCACAGGATGCCCGGCGATTGGGACTGGAGGAGGAAATGCGACGCCATAGCTTCGTGGGGACATCTTTGGCCTCTTGATTAATGTGATTTAAATGCAATTCGATTTTTTCCTGAGCCTGTTTAAGGAGCTCACGACCCTCCAGATGGGCAGGTGTTACCTTATAAAGTCTAGCCAAGAGCAAGGGGTATTTGGTGACACGTTGAACGGGTACCTATAAAACAAAAGAGGATTAAATAACCGATTTGAGAAAATTCAAGACTTCACCCTACCATCAAAAATGAATTCAAATTCATTCGTCGCAGTACAGCATTTTCCATTTGTGACACTTTCAGAAAGATGCGCAACAGCTCCTTATCCTTTTCCAAGTTGGCCAACAGCAGACTGGCACCCGCCTGGCGTACACAATAGCTTTCAAAGGCATGCAACATTTGCGTAGATTCCAGGAATATTTTACCAATATTCACCGTAAGCAGATCGTCATCACCCTGTTCCAGGGCTATATCGAGGGCGTCACGCATACGCTCGGCCAGTGCCTGATTATTCTCGAGCAGTTCTTCGGTATTTAAGAAGATTGCGGAGAGTTGCTCCTGCGTTAGTAGACCGGCCACCAGCATCGGGTGGCAGAACTCCTCCAGGATTATTTGCAGATCACGGCCATATTTCTCTTCGGTTTCCACAATTTCCGTTAAGATTTCCTTGCGTTCGACACGTTTCTTGCCACATTTGCGACATACGAGCGGGGCGAAGATGATGCCATCCTCACCCAGTTGAGTTTCCACGGGCCCATCACAGTCTTCGCACAAATGCAAGGGGCTACTGCGTTGCTGGGGTGAGTGGGTTGAGGAGGTGGTGGAAGAAAACGACGAGGTAATTGAGGACGGATTTAAAAATTTGCTACGTGATGTTTTACTAGTTTCCGAACCCACACCCGAGTCGTTACGTTCAATATCGCTTGAGGTGTGTTTGTGGCGTAAAAGATTGAAGGTGGTGGCTGCATTGGTGGGTGGTGACAATGAACACTGGTTGTCCTCTGAGGAATCACTTAGTATCGAGGAACGAGAACTAATGGTGTCCAAACGTTTGAGTTTATTTAATTTGCCCAAGTCGCTGAGAGTATCGGAGGATTCTTCTTCAATGATGATGGGATTGGAACAGTTGAGGGGAAAATCAAATGCCTCCTCCTTGACCACACCACGTTCCTTGGCATCGACCAAATATGAGAGTATGTCATATTTAGAGGCTCCTTCAAATATGGATCGGGCCGATTTCTTCTCCAACTCGGGGTCATTTAGAGGTGGAGCGGTCAACGGTAAAGGTGGCGGAACATCGGAAATTTCTTCATAAATTGGATCACAATTGTGGCGTATTGATTCGTACTGATGATCATCGGGTATCAAATCTTCGGTGTTGGTGGACAACTCGATTTCCTGTAGCGTGGCATCGACAAGCATTTGATAGAATTTGGATTTAGTTTCGGGTGAGGCAATGTCATCATCCAGCTGGGAATTAATTTCGCTGGAACAACTCTGATAGCAATCCGATTCGTTGGCCTCAAAATCGAATAGCTCATAATTATGGGCGGAGGCAAAGCTATTGGCCGAGCTGATGCTACCACGATTCGAGAGACGTTCTTCATCTTTGGTTACAAGGGGAACAGTGAGGAGATTGTTATTGATGGGTGTGGTAGCCTTGGATTGTTGCCTCTCTTCGCGTAGACGTTTGAGCGAGAGGTCAATTAGCCGATTCATGTCATCATTGTCTTTGGTACCGCTCATATCCAAGGAACTGCGTGACTCCTGTAGACGTTTCAACGAGTTCTCGATCAGTTCACAAACGATGTCATTTTCCAGACCCTCAGCCACTTGGTTGAGCATGGGATCTTCTAGGAGTTTACCTATAAAGGAGTTGGCATCAAAGCCGGAAGTGGTGGTGTTGGGAGATCTTGAATTATTGTTGGATTTTTTAGGCATTTCTAGGGGCATGTCTTGGAGACCAACTTTCATTTTCTTGGAACGTTTTAAATCTTTTTGGGTATCGCCTTCACGTAACTTGCAAATGTGGGGTACCAAGTTGCGTTTCACAGCCTCTACAGGGTTACGTAGGATTTTCAAAAGTTCTGCCTCGTGAGGTAGCCATTCAGTTTCCTCAGCTGCTGATTTAAGCAAAGATTCGCTTTCCTCTACCTCCTCTTCAACGGGTGATGGTGAAGATTCCATGTGACTTGAGGCCGAGGATGAGGGCGATTGGAAAGAAGATGTCGAGGTGGTGGAGGAAGACATGAACTTCTCTTTATCATAATCTAAACGTATAAGGGTTTTACCACGCTTTGTCGTACAGCCGGTCGAAGAGGAAGCCGAACTACAACTGCTAGTCATTGAACTAGTGGAATTGGATGAGGTCGACGAGGCCGAACGTTGCAAATTAATATCTACCGTGCCGCGTATGGGTATTATGGCCCTGGTACTGGTCGAGGCCGATGACAATTTGGCCTGTTTCTTGAGCAGATTGTTCAATTGATTGTGTTGTTGTATTAGTTCATCTTCACTGCTCCGGGGACTGCTTACATTTATGGTTACCGTATTGAAGGTATTCAACATTTGAACGCCAACGTCCACCTCTTTGTTTGAGTCATCATTGACCACCACCGATGATTGGTAAAGCGGTGTGGAGGCATCATCACAGCTCAGATTCATGGTACTGTAGCAATCATCACCGGTAATTAGAATGGAGGTCTTCTTTTGGCCATATTCGCCAAAATCACTAAGGGTCGATAAATCGGTGACACTGTAATGCGAAGATGTGGAAATGTTGTGCGGCGGAGTATTGGGAGTTTTGGGTGAATTCGGCATGATAGTGGCGTTGGTGGCTTCTGTGTTATGTACATCTGTGTGGGTAATCTTAAGGCGATGGACCTCAAATGAGTTGCCATTTTGATTAAAGGGAGCAACTCGGACCACAGTACGTTGAGGTGGAGGTTTGGTTTTGCCCACAACCGAAGTGGATGGAATTGAATTCCTTGGGCCTTGTCTACCATTTGTTTGTGTTGTTGTCGTCGTCGTCGTTATTGTTGTTGTCTTATTGCTGCCTTGCTCCTTGGTGTTATCATAGAATTTTTGGTTTAATTGTTCAGCTGGCATGTCGGTGCTTATGATGGTAGTGCTAGTGCTTTTATTGCCGAAGCTCTTAAGATTTTGTTGAAAAGTTTCCATGGCCGATTCTTCATTTAATGTCTTCTCCAAATGAGCAGCCTTAGGTATTGTGGCTTCTAGCTTCCGCACGGAATTTGTTGAGTTGTTGTTGTTGTTAGCCATGGAGGATGATGACGATGTTGGTGGCGGTGGTGGTGGAGGATCCTTTGGCCTTTCCAGAGGTGTCATTGTTGTGAATAAATCTCGGCTATCTAGGCGTTGGGAACGTTTGCGTAATGCCATGGTATCTTGAAAATTCAATTCACAGCGTTTGTCCCGAACTCTAGCATGGCTGGTGTTGCTGCCATTTATTTTCGAATTTCCACCAACCCTTTTGCTTGGACTATCCTTCAGGTCATGGCTAATATCTGGCTTAATAATGGCAGTTTGTTTGTTGTCATTGCCATCGACATTGGCAGTTTTGTTTTTGTTGTTGTTGCTGCTGTGGCTCAGATATGTCATAGTGTTTGGTTGCCTTTCGCTTTGCGAACGTCTGATGGCTTTTCGTGATTGTGTCTCTTTTGTTAGTTTTATGCCAACGCCCACTCCCACACCCACCCCAACACTACCGCATTTATCAGTTGCTTCTAGTGCTACTTCTTCTTCATCAGCAATGCCTTGGGTGGCAGAAGTTCGCCTGTTATCAGTAACTTCTGGTGCTGCAAGTGTTTGCATATTCTTTTTCGTTTTCTTAGAGCTGCATTTTTGTTTGGCTCTGACATCGGCAGTACTCCTTGCAACATCTCCACAAAGAACAGTTCCAGCAGTGGCATTGTCCAGGGCATCATCATCGTAAACATCATCATTGTTGTCGTTGTTGTTGCTGTTGCTGCTGCTGTTATGCTTGGCAGTAACTAGCTTTGCCTCAGGAGTTGTTGATTTGTTAGCTGTTCCTGTAAATAGGAAAAAAGAGGAAAAAAACGATTTTTTCTTTTCAATTTCAAATGTTCAGTTTTTTCTTGACAACAAAGAAGAGTAAAAGTTTGGGGGCTGAGGGATCCTATCTTCCTTAACTGAAAACAGATTAAACAACAACAACAGCAAAGAAAAACAGGCACTACCAAAGCGGATTATTGTTGTGGTGGCAGTGTTAAGCTTTTAGAAATGCTGTTTGGTCCTTCTGCTGCCACTTGAGTGTCATTCGAAAGAATGTGCTAATGGTTGGATTTGATTTGTTTGAAGTATTGCAAAATTGTTGTTTGATATCCTTTAGCCTTTTTTACCCCAATGCTGATGATGGTGATGATGTGGAGGAGGATGTCGATGATATTCAGTTAAATTGTACAATATGTTTGAAATTGAGTATTTAACCTAATTCCTAAATGAATTAAGGATATCCTCAACATATGATGGGACAAAAATAAAAACATAGCCTCAAGTGGAAGAGGGAGATTATGTCAAGAGAGTCATTAAATGAATATTTGGTTAATGGCAAGGGAATAATGATAGATAGGAAAAAATTTAGATCAAGTAACGGTATCATCTGGAGATAATAGTGTTTAAAGGGCAAAATAACGTAAATGTTGAGTAGGATTGCAAGACTTTTGGAGACGGAACAGTCCTTAAAAAAATACTTAAAAAAAACATGCTTTGAATTTTGATTTTTTTGTTCTAATTGCACCCTCTTTGGAAAAAATATTAAAAGAATCCTTGCTATTGAATTTGATAATGCTTAAAAATCCACTCTTATGTTTTGGAAAGACCTTGAAGTAATGGCTTTTAACGTCCTTGAAAAATATATAAAAAATAACTTTGTGATTTAATAGTCCTTGCAAAAAATATTAAAAAATCCAAATCCAAATTCCGAATATAACTAATATTCAGTACAGTCCTTCTAATTATTTATCCAGATTCCCTTTGATTTTTTGATGTGATTTTTGCAAAAAAAAATCCACGCTTAAGGCTTTGAATGGCCTTGAAATGATTTATTTAAGAAAAGTACAGGCTTATGACTACTTAAAAAATCCACTTCGATGGCTTTGAACAATATTTAATAAATCCTCGCATAGCTCGATGATAGATCTGGAAGTGTATTTCTTTAAGGTCACACATATGTCTTGAAATGAATATTTAAAAAATTCCGGGTTATGGTTTATGATATGAAAAAAGTTCACCGTGGGTTGTGTTGTGATGTTCGGCTTTCAAATGTTGCCTATAGATCGATTCGAAAAACACAAAAATTAAGTTTTCGCTCTACTTCATCCCAATATTTTTATCTGAAAATTATAGGCGTTGTCCTTGAACACAACTGGAATCCCATGGAAAATTTCAAAGCAATCTGCGCTATATTTCCGCCCACTAGTATGGTACTAAATAATATCTCAGTACGTAAGCACCTGTAAATATTTAAGTGTAACTCCCACATCCGAGTACATACGACCATAAAATTTAAAGGTCAACAACTCCTCTTGGATATGCTATAAACTTTTCGGGTCGATGTCCTTCAGGCGTAAATAAATACGCCATAAACACACAATTTTTGTCATTTTTTACACAAAAGTCAGCGTCCGTTTGACCCGCTAAATATTTGCCGATCTTTGTCAAAACAGGCATGTTTATTCTTTGACCCAATCCCTTTCTCCATGAAAAATTTCAAGATGTTGTTTCGCCCGATTTTAGGTAAATGGTGTACCAAAGCCCCTGAAAATCATTCGATTTCCACGAAATTTGGCACACCGTAATGATTTAAGTCTAGAATGATGTGTGTAAAATTTCTTGAAAATCGGTTTAGATTTAGACATAGGTCCTATATATATGTTCGACCGATTTAATGTAAATGGTTCACCAAAGTTCCTATATATTTTTCGATTTCCAAGAAATTTAGCATAACGTAATGAATTAGGTCTAGAATGATGTGTGTGAAATTTCTTGAAAATTGGTTCAGATTTAGATATAGGTCCCATATATTAGTTCGACCGATTTATTGTAAATGGTGTACCAAAGTCCCTATATATCCTTCGATTTGCACGAAATTTGACATAACGTACTAAATAAACCCTAGGACGATGTGTGTTAAGTTCCGTGAAAATCGGTTCAGATTTAGATATAGCTCGCATATATATTTTCGCCCGATTTAATGTAAATGGTGTACCAAATCCCTACATTTCTTTCGATTTGGACGAAACTTGGCATATCATACTGAATTAAATCTAGAAAGATGTGGTTAAATTTCCGTGAAAATCGTTTCAGATTTACACAAAATTTTGCACAACGTATTTAAGATAGTTTAGCCAAATGTGTGCCATGTTTATTTGAAATCCGTCCAAATATCCCAGTAGCAAGATTCTTCCCTTACAAATATTTTGAGACGTTGCAAACGGTATGAGAATTTGAATATACACTCCCCCTTTGGTGTACATTTCCGTTAAAAATGTCTACAAATTTTTAGGGCTTTCATAGAGTTTGGAAAAAGTAAAAAAAAAAAAAAATAAATTTGTAAATTATGCCCTTTATTATCCTTTATTTTAAAATTTGTATTAAAAATAGGCTGCAATCAAAAAATCACCCTTTCAATAAATTGTTTTCGTTTTTTTTTTGTAATTACATTTTCGTTTTTTTCTCGCTCTCTCGCCTTCCTCTCTTGACATTTGCTGTAACCAACATCAACATTTTTAACTTTTTTTCTTGCTAATTTCCGCTCCAGTTACACAGCATCTCAAAGAAGAAATGTAAATTGCAGTGTTGTTTAATTTTTTTGTTGCAAAACGCCCATCCGCCCATTAATAGTTAACAATTTTATGGCAACTTTTTTTTTCCTCTACATTGTATCCACTCTTCTTCACGGGAGGAATTCGTCTGTTAGCTGCTTTGTCAAAAGTTGGCAGTTACAATGTTCTTAATTAAATACCATCCAAACCGCTAACGCTTCGTTCGCAATGCTATTGCAATTTCAATTGTCATTAATTGCCTTTGTGTTGAACATTTTGAAAATTAATTAATTAAAAAAAACAACAATAAATAAATCAACGAATTGAAATAATCTGTTGTCTGGTTAGCGAGAAATATTTCTGTGTGTGGCACTTCTTTCTACGATAAGAATGTGTGTTTGAATTCAATATTGAAATATAATATGTTTGAATTTTTACATACATACAAGAAAATTGTAGGGGTAAATGTGTTTTGTTGGACACACACACACACGTGTGTGTGTGACACATACATGCTCTTTACAGCCACATGTATACCGAAAATGTGAACTATTTCATAATTTATGAACTTTGACATTATTCTTGAAAATGTTTCCGGCAAATGAAAGAATTTCTTTATTTGAAATGCGTACATAAACTTTAAATGAAATCTGTATATATTTTCAAAGTGGAAAAAAACAGTAAGGAAAGTAGTAAAGTCAGACTGCACCGACTATATAATACCCTTCACCACTTTGGGTATTTTGTACATATGTATCCTAACAATTTCATTTCAATTTTCCCTCGAAGGAACATTCACATGCCTATCTGCAACCTATGCTAAATTTAATTTCATTCGGGCAGATTTAGAGTCGTTTGCGTACAATGGGACAAATATTGGACAAATATTAGGAATTTGGTGCACCATTTACCTAAAATCGCATGAAAATATATTTTTGGGAACTATATCTAAATCGGAACTGATTGTCACGAAACTTAGCACACATCGTTCTAGACTCAATTAAGTACTCTGTGCCAAATTTCGTGCAAATCGAAAGATATATAGGGACTTTCGGACGAAAATATATATGGGAGCTATATGTAAATTTGAACCGATTTTCTCAAAACTTAACACACATCATTCTAGACTAAATTCAGTACGCTGTGCCAAATTTCGAGCAAATCGAAAGATATATAGGGACTTTCCTGCACCATTTACATTAAATCGGACGAAAATATATAGGGGAGCTATATGTAAATCTGAACCGATTTTCACGAAACTTAGCATACATTGTTCTAGACTCATTTTTAGTGCGCTATGCCAAATTTCGAGCAAATCGAAAGATATATGGGGACTTTGGTGCACAATTTACATTGAATCGGACGAAAATATATATGGGAGCTATATGTAAATCTCAACCAATTTTCACGAAACTTAGCCCACATCGCTCTAGACTCAGTTCAGTATGCTGTGCCAAATTTCGTGCAAATCGAAAGATGTATAGGGACTTTGGTGCACCATTAGCATAAAATCGGACGAAAATATATATGGGAGCTATATGTAAATCTGAACCGATTTTCACGAAACTTATCACGCATCGTTCAAAGCTTAATTCAGTACACTGTGTCAAATTTCGTGCAAATCGAAAGATGTATAGGGACTTTGGTGCACTATTTACCTAAAATCGGGGCGAAAATATATATGTGAGCTATATGTAATTCTGAACCGATTTTCACAAAACTTAGCACACATCGTTCTAGACTCAATTCAGTACTCTGTGCCGAATTTCGTGCAAATCGAAAGATGTATAAAGACTTTGGTGCACAATTTACATAAAATCGGACAAAAATATATATGGGAGCTATATGTAAATCTCAACCGATTTTCACGAAGCTGTGCCAAATTTCGAGCAAATCGAAAGATATATAGGGACATGGTGAACAATTTACATAAAATCGGACAAAAATATATATGGGAGCTTTATGCAAATCTGAACCGATTTTCACGAAACTTGGCACATATCGTTCAAGGCTTAATTCAGTATGATGTACCAAATGTCGTGCAAATCGAAAGATATATAGGGACTATGGTGCACAATTTACATCGAATCGGACGAAAATATATATGGGAGCTATATCTAAATGTGAACTGAAATCTGTGCCAAATTTCATCCAATTCGGGTCATAAATGCGACCTGTGGTTTCTTTACAGTTAAACATGGACAAAATTCTCATTCTCATGAATTCTCATTGTATTGCAAATCTCCTTATCAAAAATGATCGGTGTCGGTCCACTTTGTACCTCATATTTTTCATTATTTTAGGGGAGTTTAGCTCTAACATCGTTCGCATTGGCGATGAAACATAACGAGTTTTTTTTTATTTTACTTATCTTATTTCTGCTTTTCCTTCTTTTAGTTTTTATTTGTTAATAATTCCCCGCCTTGCATTCTATTTGAAAGTTGGCAAGAAAACAAATAAAAATACAATAAAAAATGTTATGATTGAACACGTGACTATGCAAAAAGTGCAGCGGGTAAACTAAAATTGAATAAGAAGAACAAGCAACCAAACACATACACACAGCAACAGAGATTCAAATAAAGGAAATAATAAAAAAACTACAGCAACAAGAAAAAATATAAAAGAACAAATTTCTTCCGATGCAATGGTTCTTCATTTTATGCATTTGGGAACCATTCACCGACCGAACGACCGACCATCATCAGCAGCAGCTGCAAAGGCAACAGCATCACATGGCATGGCGAAGAAAATGTGTTTTTTTTGTAGTCTTCGTGGATTTCAAATGTAGAGAATATTAAAAAATATGTTTTTCAGTTCCGTTTTTTTTCGAATATTACAATATTTTTTTTTTAATAACAAAAATATTTTGTTGTTGTTGGTGGTACTTCTTATTATGGCCACCAATGCAGTTGGCTAGAGGGGGAAATTGAATCTTTGTCTTGTTGTGACTTTTGCTTTGTATGTACGTACCTACATCGAATAGTAGTTATTGCCTTGCCTTTTATGTAGTCGAAAACACACAAGGAAATTGCTATCAACACCATTTTCAAAAGGAAAATTTTGATAGCAATTAAATAAAAACAAACAAAAAAATCTGCGCCCATAAAAAATAGGGTCCTTGAAGAATATCTTTCACCACTTTGATTATATTGTACATATGTATCCTAACAATTGCAAGTCTATGTTCCCTCTTTCTCCAACCTATCATAACTTTAATTTCATACGAGCAGATTGAGAGCCGCCTGCGTAACATGGGGAAAATTTATGGAAAACGATTTATAGCAAAATTGATACACCCTATTCGGTACGCCGCGTTGTAAAAAATATTATCTATATGTGGGAGCTATATCTAAATCTGAACCGATTTTCACGAAAATTAACACACAATTTTCTAGACTTAATTCACTACGCTATGCCAAATTTCGTGCAAATCGAAGGATATATATGGACATTGGTGCATCATTTACATAAAATCGGACGAACATATATATGGGAGCCATATCGAAATTTCGACCGATTTTCTCGAAACTCACCACTCATCATTCTAGACTCAATTTAGTACGCTAAGCCAATCGAAGCATATAAAGGGACTTTGGTGCACTATTTACCTCGAAGTATATATAGAGACTTTGGTACACCATTTAACTTAAATCGGACGAAAATATATATGGGAGCTATATCTAAATCTGAACCGATTTTCACCAAACTCAGCACACATCATTCTGCACTTAATACAGAACTCTATGCCAAATTTCGTGCAAATCGAATGATATATAGGGACATTGGTGGACCATTTAGCTTAAATCGGACGAAAATATATATGGGAGCTATAACCACATCTGAACCGATTTTCAGGAAACTTGACACACATCATTCTAGACCTGATTCATTGCGCTGTGCCAAATTTCGTGCAAATCGAAAGATATATAGGGACTTTGGTTCACTATATATATATATATATATATATGGGAGCTATATTTAAATCTGGACCGATTTTCAGGAAACTTAACACACATCATTCTAGGCCTAATTCATTACGCTGTGCCAAATTTCGTGCACATCGAAAGATATATAGGGACTTTGGTGCACCAATTACCTTAAATCGGAAGACACTATATATGGGAGCTATATCCAAATCTGAACCGATTTTCAGGAAACTTAATACACATCATTCTAGACCTAATTCAGTATGCTGTAACAAATTTCGTGCAAATCGAAAGATATATAGGGACCGTTTACATTAAATCGGACGAAAATAGATATGGGAGCTATATCTAAATCTGAATCGATTTTCTTCAATTTCAATAGTGCCCAATGATTGGAACCTCAGCATCCTGTGTCCCGTGCACAAAAAAAGTAGACAAGACCATTATGTGCCAACTATAGTAGAATAAGTCTCCTTCCCATCGCATATAAAGTGTTATCCAGTGTGCTGTGTGAACGATTGAAGCCAATGGTCAATGACATCATCGGACCATACCAATGCGGCTTCAGACCTGGCAAATCCACAATTGACCAGCTTTTAACTCTGCGCCAAATCCTGGAAAACAACGAAAAACACATCGACACATACCATCTATTCGTCGACTATAAAGCCGCGTTCAGAGTTATATAAAGTCATGTCAGCGTTTGGAATTCCTGCAAAAATTAATTAGGCTATGGAGGATAATTTAAGTGGCACAAGATCAGTAGTTAATGTAGGAAAGGACCCATCGGAGCCCTCAATACCGAACGAGGATTCAGATAAGGTGACAGTTTGTCGTGTGACCTTTTTGACATCCTGCTGGAAAAGGCCATACGAGAGGCAAAGGTGAACAGAAATGACACTCTGTACAGCAAACAGCATGTGTACAAACTCGTCGCCGATGACATCGACATAATTGGTCGAACATTGAGAGCGGTAACAGCCACCTTTGAACAAATTGAGAAGGAGTCTGCTAAAGTGGGTCTGGCAGTAAACGGCGAGATAACCAAGCTGATGGTATCAATGCGTAAGACGTCCAGTAGATTCCGACATATTAATTAACCAGTGAGCGGAGCAGTATAGTCGGACGGGGCCGACCATACGATACCCTACACAACTTTCACGAAAGTCTAACTTTCCGTGGTTTTATGTTTTGAGCTTGGGCAATTTTTCGCGATATTTGCACCCTCTTGACGGACTAGAGGTAAACAAATATTACTAATATTCAGTACAGCCTTTCTAATTACTTGTCCAGATTCCCTTCACCCTTTGTGTTGTGAAGTTCGGTTATCAATTGTGGCCTATAGATCGACTCCAAATTACACAAAAAAATTAAAATTTCGGTCTACTTTATCCCAAAACTATTATCTGTTCATCGCCGAAAATTATAGGCTTTGTCCTTGACCATACCTGGATCCTCATGGAAAATTTCAAAGCGATCAGCTCTATATTTCCGCCCTCTAGTGTGGTAATGGGTTACTAAATAATATATGAATACGTAACCACCTGTAAATATTTATGTGTAACTCCCACGACAATATAATTGGTATCCATTTAAAGGACAACCACTTTTCTGCAATATACTATCAACATTTTGGGTTTATGTCCTTCAGGAGTAAATATATACGGTATAGAATACACATTTTGTCATTTTTTCAGGGTCCATTTGACCCGCTAAATATTGGCCGATCTTTATCAAAACAGACATGCTTATTCTTTGGCCCGATCCCTACTCCATGTAAAATTTCACGATGTTCGGGCCATAATTGCGGCCTCTGGAGCGACCAGAAAAACGGAAAAAAATTTAGTATTTGGTCCATTTCATCCCCTAAATATTAACCGATCTTTACCAAAATAGGGGTCTTCATTGGCCAGAACCCATCCTCTAGGACCAATATTTCGCGGCGTTACATACTGTTTGGGCTGCACAGAGCTATGTGTAGGGTATAAAAATTAATTAATAGATAAAGCCCTAAGAAAAATATGACTTAGTAAGTCCACAGAAAATCCTTTAAAAGGAAAATATTTTAAAAATCCAAAACTCTCGATTATGATAGTCCTTTAAAATTTGAAATACTTTCATTTGAAAATGGTGTAGTTCTCTAAAAAAAACTTATAGCAGGATGGTGTTGTATTCCAAAAATATAAAAAATACATTACAGTTGCCTTGCAGTTCTCTGGCATGGAAGTTGCAAAACACAAATGAACTTCGGCCTTAAATTGGACAGTTAACACCTAAATTAAATTTTTAATATACTTAGTTTTGTTTTTATTTTCATTTTGATAATGTTAATAATTCGTTGTTGTCGTTGTTGTTGCCTGCATATTCCACTAATTGCCAAATAAAGTGGCGTGTGCGTGTTTGTGTTCAACATTTGTGAAATTAAATATTTTCAATTGAGAATTGTGTTGTGCCCTAAATCAATTACACGCACAAACACACACACACACGCACACACACACAACAATCTTTACATTTCTCTAATTGCATTCTTTTGTTATTTTAGAGAATACAAAATGCATTGTTTGTTTCACTTGCGAAAATGCCTTAACACATACATACACACAAAAATAGAACCACACAAACACTCACACATAGAAGCCATCCAATTGATATGCTTAGCGTAAGAATGCAGTTCAATTAACTGTAAAGCGTAGTGCAAATAAATAAATGTTCAATACGCGTTAACGTTTCAGTTCACTTCTACTCCGAACTCACACACACACCCACAAACATCCATATCCGAACACTAATACATAGAACCAATGAATGCAATGCATTTTTGGCACAATCAAATCAAATCAAATGAAATCAAATTTAGGACAAAGCTTATTCGTGCGAAGCTGCACTTCTTCGTAGATTCATAGATTTGAATGGTGGATGGAATCCATTCGATTTTTTCACAATACACAAACAAAGTCAATTATAGGGGCAACAATGAGAAGAAAAAGGAAAAAAAGAGAAAACAAAAGAGAGGTATTTAATAATAAAAAGGTGGGAAAAATAAGCAGAATTTGAATGGAGGATGGAATTCATTCGATTTTTTCACAATACACAAACAAAGTCAATTATTTTGAAAAGAAAATAAAAAGAGAAAAAATAAAAGAGAGGTATTTAATAATAAAAAGGTGGGAAAAATAAGCAGAATTAAATTGTTTGGTATTTTGGAGAATTGTGTGTGGCGTGGGTTTCAAGGGGGTTTTTAAGGAAAACTATTTCTAGGACTACTAGAGGATTTGTTAAAGAAAATAATTTTCAAGGACTATTAAAGCCAAAGGCGTGGATTTTTTAAGAAAATTATTTCATGGAGTAAATAAGCCATAGACGTGGATTTTTAAGGAAATGTATTTCAAGGACTGACTGGATCTTCAAAATTGTTTCAAGTACTATCAGAGGATTTTTAAGTGAATTATTTCGAAGACCATTAAAGCTATATGCGTGGATATTTAAATAAATTATTTCCAGGACTACTAAAGCCAGAGGCGTGGATTTTTTAAATAAATTATTTCAAGGACTATTAAAGCCCTAGACGTGGATTTTTAAAATAAATTATTTCAAGGACTATTAAAGCCCTAGGCGTAGATTTTTAAAATAATATATTTCAAGGACTATTAAAGCCAGAGGCGTGGATTTTTTAAACAAATTATTTCAAGGACTATTTAAGCCAGAGGCATGGATTTTTTAAATAAATTATTTCAAGGACTATTAAAGCCAGAGGCGTGGATTTTTTAAATAAATTATTTCAAGGACTATTAAAGCCAGAGGCGTGGATTTTTAAATAAATTATTTCAAGGACTATTAAAGCCAGAGGCGTGGATTTTTTAAATAAATTATTTCAAGGACTATTAAAGCCAGAGGCGTGGATTTTTTAAATAAATTATTTCAAGGACTATTAAAGCCCTGGGCGTGGAATTTTTGAATAAAATTATTTCAAGGACTATTAAAGCCAGAGGTGTGGATTTTTTAAATAAATTATTTCAAGGACTATTTAAGCCAGAGGCGTGGATTTTTTAAATAAATTATTTCAAGGACTATTAAAGCCAGAGGCGTGGATTTTGAAATAAATTATTTCAAGGACTATTAAAGTCCTGGGCGTGGAATTTTTGAATAAAATTATTTCAAGGACTATTAAAGCCCTGAACGTGGAATTTTTGAATAAAATTATTTCAAGGACTATTAAAGCCAGAGCCGAGGATTTTTTTACACAAAATATTAGAGGATTTTTTAAGAAATTATTTCAAGGGCTATCAGAAGTTTTTATATATATATATATATATATATATTTGAAGTTGAATTGTTTAAAATTATCAAGGCCACAAGGCTGGATTTTTTTATATAATTTTTTTCAAGGACTACAAAAGTCAAAATACTATCAAAGCTATGGACGTGTGTTTTTGGATTTAAATTCTTCAGAGACTATTAAATATGAAATTTCTAAAATTGTCAAGTATCTTCCAGCTGACATTAACTACATTGTTGCGGTTTCCTATCACACCACAAATAACAATTTAAATTATGCCCGAACAAGAACCGAACAAACTAACAATGCAAATTGACATTGCAAATTGCATTAAAAGATGTTGGCAAAACTTTGTCATTGTTTGTAGTTGTCGCTGTCGCCTTTGCTGTTGTTGTTGGTGGTGGTGATGGCAGGCTGGCTGGCATTGTGGTTTGGTAATGCCAACATTGCCACTTTAACAAAAGAAAGACTTTTGTTTTTACCCAGCAACTCAATGCAAAACGAAATTTTGAGTAAACCAAGAAAACAAAAAGAAAACCGAATGCAAGGAATCACATGTATGTGATATCATTTGCTCGCACCGAAGGAAAAGGGGAAAGGCGAAGAACCGCAACACACACACGCACAGGCATAGTTTTTAAGCGGCAATCTGTAATATGTCGTCAAGTTAGTTTACATAGGAATGCGCTTCCTTCTCTTTTTTCTTCTTCTTCTCGTTTGTTCGTTCATTTTTCTTTGTCACCAATTTTGCATCTGTTAGAATGTAAAAGTTGGGTTATTGGTTGGCTGCTGAGCTGATTGTTATTGTTTGTCTAGTTACCGGAGTTATTTGTTAGGCTTTTCTTTGGGATTTTTCGCGCCATGATGTCATTCCGGCAGCCCTGCAAGAACTTTGTCAATTTGTAAAACGACTTAAGAAGAAAATTTCGTAGTTTTTTTTTCGTGGCTGTTGTTTTAGACTAGTTGCCGGTAACACATTTTGTTTGCTCGGTGATAGCCTTAAAACTATTGACCACAAAAAGAAAAAAACTTATCACCCACCTTCCATCCCTCTTCACTCCACAACCTAAGCATGAATCATTTTGTCAGCCCCTGGGCCCATGCAAATGATGCAAAATATTTGATTTATGAAGCACGTGTTGCACATTGAGGACTGCCAAGTCCATACTTAGCTGGCTAAGGGTCCAAGGTAATAACCACCAGTCTCAAGTTTCATTTATGAATGACGTCTAAAAGTTTATGTAAGCCATTGTCTTCTCCTCCGGTGTTAGTTCGGGTGTCGTTTTTTTTTTCTCTTCCGATTACAAAAACTTTTGACACTTATAATGGTGAACAATTTGCATTTGGGAATTGATAACAGTTTGTCGGGATATTGTCGCTTAAATGTGGCACGAATGCATAAAATGTGTGCTCGTTCGGCAACAAAAGTCCTTAATGTGGCGGAGTCAAATTTGAAGAAATGCAGTGAATTTGATTATGCAAATGTGTGACGGAAAGTTATGGTGACATAGTTAACTTTTGTTGATATTAACATTTAAGGAAGGGAATTTTAAAATTAAATTAAAGAATTATCGAAACCATAGGCGTGGATTTTTTAAATAAATTATTTCAAGGACAATCTAGGCCATAGGCGTGGATTTTTTAAATAAATTATTTCAAGGACACTCTAGGCCATAGGCGTGGATTTTTTAAATAAATTATTTCAAGGACAATCTAGGCCATAGGCGTGGATTTTTTAAATAAATTATTTCAAGGACAATCTAGGCCATAGGCGTGGATTTTTTAAATAAATTATTTCAAGGACAATCTAGGCCATAGGCGTGGATTTTTTAAATAAATTATTTCAAGGACAACACACATAGGCGTGGATTTTTTAAATAAATTATTTCAAGGACAATCTAGGCCATAGGCGTGGATTTTTTAAATAAATTATTTCAAGGACAATCTAGGCCATAGGCGTGGATTTTTTAAATAAATTATTTCAAGGACAATCTAGGCCATAGGCGTGGATTTTTTAAATAAATTATTTCAAGGACAATCTAGGCCATAGGCGTGGATTTTTTAAATAAATTATTTCAAGGACAATCTAGGCCATAGGCGTGGATTTTTTAAATAAATTATTTCAAGGACAATCTAGGCCATAGGCGTGGATTTTTTCAAGGACTATGCAAGGCCATAGGCGTGGATTTTTTAAATAAATTATTTCAAGGACAATCTAGGCCATAGGCGTGGATTTTTTAAATAAATTATTTCAAGGACAATCTAGGCCATAGGCGTGGATTTTTTAAATAAATTATTTCAAGGACAATCTAGGCCATAGGCGTGGATTTTTTAAATAAATTATTTCAAGGACAATCTAGGCCATAGGCGTGGATTTTTTAAATAAATTATTTCAAGGACAATCTAGGCCATAGGCGTGGATTTTTTAAATAAATTATTTCAAGGACAATCTAGGCCATAGGCGTGGATTTTTTAAATAAATTATTTCAAGGACAATCTAGGCCATAGGCGTGGATTTTTTAAATAAATTATTTCAAGGACAATCTAGGCCATAGGCGTGGATTTTTTAAATAAATTATTTCAAGGACAATCTAGGCCATAGGCGTGGATTTTTTAAATAAATTATTTCAAGGACAATCTAGGCCATAGGCGTGGATTTTTTAAATAAATTATTTCAAGGACAATCTAGGCCATAGGCGTGGATTTTTTAAATAAATTATTTCAAGGACAATCTAGGCCATAGGCGTGGATTTTTTAAATAAATTATTTCAAGGACAATCTAGGCCATAGGCGTGGATTTTTTAAATAAATTATTTCAAGGACAATCTAGGCCATAGGCGTGGATTTTTTAAATAAATTATTTCAAGGACAATCTAGGCCATAGGCGTGGATTTTTTAAATAAATTATTTCAAGGACAATCTAGGCCATAGGCGTGGATTTTTTAAATAAATTATTTCAAGGACAATCTAGGCCATAGGCGTGGATTTTTTAAATAAATTATTTCAAGGACAATCTAGGCCATAGGCGTGGATTTTTTAAATAAATTATTTCAAGGACAATCTAGGCCATAGGCGTGGATTTTTTTAAATTATTTCAATAAATTTTTTTAAATTTTTTCAAGGACAATCTAGGCCATAGGCGTGGATTTTTTAAATAAATTATTTACAATCCAATTGGACAGCGTGGATTTTTTAAATAAATTATTTCAAGGCATATAAGGCATAGGCGTGGATTTTTTAAATAAATTATTTCAAGGACAATCTAGGCCATAGGCGTGGATTTTCTAAATAAATATTTTTAAGGACTATCTAAGCGATAGGCCTGGAAAGTTCTAAGCCTGCACTTTCCAAGGAAATTGTTTTTAATATCTTTAGGGTCTAAACGGATTTTTCAGGGAAATAAGTGTGGAATATAAAAGCCATTGGCGTGAGGTTTTACTTATTTTTTTCCATGGACAATCAAAATCATAAGTGTAGATTTTTGAATTATTTTTTTAGGGCTAGGCTTTGGCTTTTAAATTATTATTTTTTTGATGTTTAGGAGCGAATTTTTTATTTTTTTTCAAGGGCCTGTCGTGAATTTTCTAATTATTTCTTTATAAACATTTTCAAATTGCCACTATAATTTTTAAAATCCAAAATGAAGATGACCCTATTTGTTTGTTTGTTCGCATATCTGCCCCACCATGCATAGAAAAAAAACCTAAAGTAATAAAAATCTATTACTTACCATAATAGGGAACTTTCGATGCTAGGCCGGATGATGATGACGAAGGAGGCGACAGCAATACATTAACATTGCCAACATTGCTGTCGTCAGCTTCACCGGCATCATCATTCACAGCGCCATTATTGTTGTGATTGTTGTCGGCTGTTGTCGGAGTAATGGGTAGTTCTACGGTGTCAGCACTACCAAACTGAGTTGATGACGACGATGATGATGGACTGCAACTGACTTTGGCCATATTGTCAGCAGTTTTATGTTGAAAATTGTTGTCTTTAGACTCGGCCGGAGCATTAGTAGCAGCAACAGTAGACACGGTAGCTGGAGGAACGACATCAGCAGGAGCCGAACCATAATCATCATTATCACTGTCATCTATTAAGACCGTGCCGTTTTTGTCTTGGTTGGAGATATCTTCCATCGCCCCACCACCACCATCAACAGTGGTGGCAGCAGCATTGGCACTGTCGTTGTTGTCACTATCATCACCATCATCATCGCTGGCTTGCCCTTTGATATCGTTGACTTGGCTGACTGCTGTTGCTGGTACTGCAGCTACATTTGCTTGGCAAGAACTCTCTACTGTCGTGGTGCTTGTGGTTTCCAACGACCCTTTTGTGGTTGTCACAGATTGCTTGATTGTGTTGGGACTGCCATGCAGTTGCTGGTCCTGCTGGTTTATGGACACTTTATTTGAAACAATTGTAGCTGTTGCTGTGCTGTTGAGAATGGATGCATTTGTATCGCCATTCCCGTTAACGGGTAATGTTGGTGGTAGTGGTGGTTGTGACAATGTGGCAAATAACTTCTCATAATCTAGTTGGAATTCCATATTTGTTGCCTCATCAGCATCATCATCAGCATCAGCATCTACACTAGTTTCGTGGTCTCCATGCTCCTCGACTTCGTCCACGTCCTCGCCCTCCTCTTCCTCTACATTGTCGTCATCTACTTCTTTTTCAGCTGAATGATTTTCGTTTATGTGCAGAGTGGTTTTATTGTAAAGTTGATGTTGTTGTTGTTGTTGTTGCTGCTTTGTTACCATTTCCGAATCTAACTGTAACTTCTCTAGCAACATGGCTTGTATGAACTGTTCATCATAATGAATTTGAACTTCATGCTGATCTAAAGTTTCTTCGTCCTGTTCCTCCGACTCTTCGTCGTCTTCTTTGTGTCCCTCCCCCGATCTCTTGCTACTTCGCTTACGTTCATAATATTCATAACAGATATCAGTCGTGTTGTCTTCATTCTCGTCTGGCTCACTATCATTGTTTGCCTCCTCGGGTTCCGTTTCGGTTTCGGCGTATTCTTCCTCGACCATAAATTGAACCTTTTTGCGCGCCTGAGGCAAGGAAACATAAAATTGGGAATTGGCAGTACCGGCATTGGTGTTATTGCCTGCCTGATTACGTCTTGCATTTGTGGGCGTTCCTGTCGTTTGGGAATCGCTTTCCTTTGATTTGCTTGATGATGTGGAGTTATTGTTGCTCGGTGATGGTTTATCGCTTTGAGAGACGGTCTCACCACATTCCGAGGTCTTGGATGTGGGTCTTTTCAAAATTGATTTAATATTATAGGTTGGTGTTACCGTAACAGTAACTGTCAGTTCTTCTTCTTCAGACACATCTGGAGTGGATTTGATCTCCTGCATTTCATCCTGATGCTTGTTGTTGGTGTTGTTAGTTTTGTTTGTCCGTGGCGGCCTCTTAGGTTCCCCACTGTTCGAGTTTGAATTTGACCCAACCTGCAGAGAGTCTGGGCGGTTTGCCTTGTCTTGTTTGGGGGAACCTCCCGCCGGGGACACTTCAGTTTCTTTGGATTTTTTCTGAGTCCCACTTTCGTTACTCGTTTGTTGCCTTAAGGATTTGGGAGTTTGGCCAGATTCTCCCAGGCTAATACGCTGCCCAGCAATGGCCTGGACATTGGCATAGTTGGGCTTTTTATTCTTATTGGTTTGAGACAAAACTACGGAGGCGGATTGGACCTCTTCCGTTTTCCTTGAGGTTTCCAGTTTTTGTTGTTTCGATGTGGTTGTTGTTGTTGTCGACGGCCTTACAAAAGGCGGCGGCTCATCCTCCAGCAGGGCAGCATCTTGAACATTGAAATCATCATTTGGTGGCATAAACTCATTCTGAGAGAATTGCAGTTTTTGTTTTCTCAGGGATTTTTTGCTGCTCTCTTGTGGAGAGCCGCTGCTAGAGGGCCCTGAGTTATAGAATTCTCCCGACGATGAGCCGGCAGGAATTTGGGCATTTACTGAGATCAGGTCATAAGGATTAACATTACAACGTAATATGGATTTACGCGAATGACTGCTGGCTGAAGTCCCAGCTGTCATATCTTCCGATTCCATTAACCAGGAATCATCTAAAGTTTCCAAAACAGCTTTCGGACTGTCGTGGCTGGTAGTTAATAAAGCTTTTTGTTGATTTCTGGTACGAGATCGACCCCTAACAGGGCTGGCACTTTTGCCGCGATTACGTGATTTATCTTTGCTGCCGCCACCACCACCACTGCCAGCTGCTATGGAAGACTTTGCAGAGCTGCCTGGTTCCGGCGAGAGTAATCGGGTGCGGCGCATTAAATCGTAGGGATCTTTTTGAGGATCCAATATAGTGGGCCTTTGCTTTTTGCTGCTACTCACCACACGCACCGTTGCCGATGGACCAACTGGTCTTAATTTCGGCATTATGGGCACGCTGCCCTGAACACGGACGGTGCCACCCAAATTGGCCAATGGCAGACGAGTGCCTTTACATTTCTTACAGATACTTGCCTTCTTGAGAGTGCGGCCCTTCGTGCCGCTCAGGTACTCGGGACATGAGCAAAGAACCACCGCCACTGCTGGCGTGGCTGTGGCAGCTGGTGGTGGACGTTCGGTGGGGGCAAATATGGCAGCAGCATGCGGATGGCCGGCAGCAAAATGGCCATATGCTGGATGATAGATGCCGGCTGGTCTAACCGGTACACCGCGTACCGTACCATAAATCCATGGTTCGGCAGCATATTTCATAGTGCGTCCCGTCATATAATCATAAACCGGGCCCGTTGCTCCGCCGCCAATACCACCTCCATGATATTCGCTTAAGGGTAAATGCATAATGGCGGCCGGAGTTATTTGATATTGCTGAGCAAAGGGTAACCGAACCGAGGATATGTTTGCATTCTGTGCAACGTGAGTGTTGCACGATGCTTCTACGCCTTGTGTTGGCTGCTGGCGAAACGATAGCGACGTTGTTGGCAAGTTTGGCGTTGTAGGGGAATCACTTGAAACTGATGCTGTTACCGATGCGGAGCCGTTATTTGTTGAGTTTTGTGATTTTTCGTTTTTGTGGATTTTGAGCCTTTGACTCCAGGTCTTCTTTGATTTGTCATACATGGGAGAACTCTGGAAAGAAACACAAAAACAAATATTAGGAATACAAGGAGCTTTGCTGGAAATCGACAAACATGATCGACTTACCTTCTTTGTATGTGTGCATACATAATCCCCTATTGAGATTTCAAGGTAGGATTTTGTGGTTCATGCAAGAATAACGGCATTGGATGATGTCAATAAAATCTAAAAGAAGACAAGGGAGTAAAAAGTTTAGTCTTAGTTCTAATGGAGATTTTAAATTCTATTTTCATATGGAAAAAATATTTTCTATATAATAATTTTTAAATTGAAAAAAAGTTTAATGAGAAGTATTATTGAAATTATTTATTGAAAATAAAAACTATTTGTCATTTGACTATGAAAAAACTTGAAACATTTCACTGCGGCAATTTTATTCTGAATGCAAGATAATTATCGTTTTCCACTTTCCGTTTGTCGGTTACTTCCACCTTATTAAATATGTGTTGTTGTTGTTGTATTTTTCATGTTAGTGAAAAAAATTATTTTTCCCAATTTCCAGAGAAGGTGAAGTGTAAAAAGTTTTTTTTTGGTATAGCATCACCACCTTTTCAACTCTCCATAGAACAATAAATAAAATATGCTCACCGCCCCACATTTCTCACTTCCTGAAAATGTTTATTTATTATGCTATACGAATTTTTCATTCCTTCCGACAAAGGCGAACAAATAAACAAACAAAATAAAGTAAACACAATTATTATCCCAAATGTTAAACGGAATGCGGGAAGGAATCCTAGATAGAGAATCCTGTTAAAGGGATTGAACAATATACTATTGCAGAGAATCTCATCTTCTCGTCGAATGGCATCATATTTTCGTAGTAGAACAAAGAGATGCTATCGTATAAGAGCAACAATTCTATCAGAATATCAGATTTTGAATCATATGACAGAAGAGAGGACCAATGTTCAACTGTTGCAATTCTTTGATCTGTCAGCAGACTTTGAACTCTTCTGTGAGCTTCAGATTTTAAGCATTTCCATAGGAAGATCTTCATCTATAAGAAAAAAATTCATCGGTTCTGTGAGAAAACAAAACAACAGCTGTTCTATGAGAAGAACCTGCAGTTCTTCTATGAGAAGAAAAGAATACCTACAGCTTTTCTATTAGAAGAAAACCTACATCTCTTTTATGAAAAGACCTTTAGCTCTACTATGAGAAGACCTACAGCTCTTCTATGAGAAGACCTACAGATCTTCTATGAGAAGACCTACAGCTCTTCTATGAGAAGACCTACAGATCTTCTATGAGAAGACCTACAGCTCTTCTACGAGAAGACCTACAGCTCTTCTATGAGAAGACCTACAGCTCTTCTATGAGAAGAATACCTATATCTCTTCTATGAGAAGAAGGCCTACAGCTCTTCTATGAAAAGAAGACCTACAGCTCTTCTATGAGAAGAAGACATACAGCTCTTATATGAGAAGAATACCTATACCTCTTCTATGAAAAGAAGAAGACCTACAATCCTTCTATGCGAAGAAGACATACAGATGTTCTATAAGAAGAAGACATACAGTTCTTCTATGAGAAGAAGACATACAGTTCTTCTATGAGAACAAGACCTACAGCTCTTCTATGAGAAGACCTACAGCTCTTCTATGAGAAGAAGACCTACAGCTCTTCTATGAGAAGAAGACCTACAGCTCTTTTATGAGCAGAAGACATATAGCTCTTCTATAAGAAGACATATAGCTCATCAAAAAGAAGACCTGACTAAGAAGACCTATAGCTCTTCTATAAGAAGAAGACCTACACCTACTACAGCTCTTCTATGAGAAGAAGACCTATAGCTCTTCTATGAGATAGAAGACCTACAGCTCTTCTATGAGAAGAAGACCTACAGCTCTTCTATGAGAAGAAGACCTATAGCTCTTCTATGAGAAGAAGACCTATAGCTCTTCTATGAGAAGAAGACCTATAGCTCTTCTATGAGAAGAAGACCTATAGCTCTTCTATGAGAAGAAGACCTATAGCTCTTCTATGAGAAGAAGACCTATAGCTCTTCTATGAGAAGAAGACCTATAGCTCTTCTATGAGAAGAAGACCTATAGCTCTTCTATGAGAAGAAGACCTATAGCTCTTCTATGAGAAGAAGACCTACAGATCTTGTATGAGAAGAAGGCCTACAGCTCTTCTACGAGAAGACCTACAGCTCTTCTACGAGAAGACCTACAGCTCTTCTATGAGAAGACCTACAGCTCTTCTATGAGAAGACCTACAGAAGAAGACATACAACTATTCTATGAGAATAAGAAGACCTTTAACTGTTCTATGAGAAGAACCTACAGCTCTTCTATGAGAAGAAGACCTACAGTTCTTCTATGAGAAGAAGACCTACAGCTCTTCTATGAGAAGAAGACCTACAGCTCTTCTATGAGAAGAAGACCTACAGCTCTTCTATGAGAAGAAGACCTACAGCTCTTCTATGAGAAGAAGACCTACAGTTCTTCTGTGAGAAGAAGACCTACAGCTCTTCTATGAGAAGAAGACCTACAGATCTTCTATGAGCAGAAGACCTATAGCTCTTCCATGAGAAAAAGAAAAAAGGTGCTATAACCTCTATAAGAGGACTTTCAGCTCTTCTATGGGCAGAAGACCTTGAGTTCTTTCATGGGAAGAACAACGACCCAGAGGTCTTCTATGGAAAGTAGTCCTTGAGCTCTGCTATGGCAAGAAGACTTTGAACCCTCAGCTTTTATATGAGAATACTCTCTCTGCTCTTTTACGAAGTAGTCCTTAGTTTTTCTACGTGCGTACTTATTTAATACCAATCCCTTCAGCTCTTCTATATGCAGACTTTAAGCTGATCTTCATCTCCGTTATTCTCCAACTCTTCTTACGAAAAGCAGATCTCTTGAAGAACTTCAGTTATTCTAATGGTTTTCATTCTTCCCCTTTATGTACACACACACACACCCACACATAGATATTCTTGTTTGCCAAGTAGCTGCACTAGTGTTGGGTTGTGTGGTCATTCATTGTCGTTTGTCCCGCAACACTTCATGGTTGTCTCATTGCGCTTCCATTTATGGCCATTGCCTTGGCAAAGCAAGATTTGAAGAGTCCTACATTTGGAGTAAGAACTTTTATTTAAGTGGTCCATACATTTCTACATATATTTGAGTGTCTGTGGGAGTGGGTGTGGATTGTTGTGCGTGAGTGTTTGCCTTTCTGTCCACAACTTCTGCTTCTTCTTCTTGTTATTATTCGTTTTCGTTTTCTTTGGTTAGTATTTGTTGCAAGTTTGTCCTGTAAATCTTATATTTTTTCTATCTGTGTGTGTGTGTGTGTGTGTTGGTGTTTCGATTTCACTTTTTTCTGTGGTTGCCGCTGTGAGCATCTGCGTGGGATATTTATCATCAACTACGAAGAATGACATTGTTGCAAATATCTAAGAAAAATGCTCAGATGTGAATGTGGGGGCGAGTGAGTGTGTGATCGTATTTGCTCTCTTATAGATGAGTGTGTGTGTGAGTGTGCATGTTTTTTGTTTGTATATAAAGACCAAGGTTGCATATCCGTTTGTTTGTGTTTTTGCTATTTTTTTCTGTCGAATTGTAAATCCTATTATTTGAGCAGTAGCAGCAGCAACAACAACAAAGAAAATACACTGTGGTCTATAGGATGGCCGAACAGAAATTTTTCTGCAATAATTTTAATTTAATGGAATTCGAAGAAAAAATTTATGACTTTGGAACGATTTGTATTGATTACAATTTTGTTTTCGTTGCGAGTGTAGTTGTGTGTGTTCGTGTGGGTGTGTAAAATAAAACCTAAGCATTGTAGAATAATTGTTTATTTTTTCGTAAGCAAAGAATGAATAATGAACATCCCACAAAAGGATCTTCTGCTTCGTATAATTGTTTTTCGTTTTGTTTTGAAAAAAAAAAAAATAAATAAATATTTGTACTAAAATATTGCAATTAAAGAAATTGAATACAAATTGATGTTTAATTTGAAAAAGGAAACATAAATTAAATTTAAAATGTTTATTGGAATATAATTTGGGGTCATTTATATGATAATCTATTGTAGTTTGTGTAGAAGTTCTTCTAAAAACATATGCCTGCTACGTTTATATCGATTTAAACCAATGTTGACCCACTGCATAATTCGGAACTATGTGTAAAATTTCCTCATAGTAAAATGTTATCCCTTATTGTTGAAGTCGCTGTATACTAAAGGGAAACCAAGATAGTTGCTGAGGGATTGGGGTGCATTCAAATAAGATCCCTATAAAAAAATTAAACAAGCTGAACCCATTTGGAAGCTAAATGAAATTACTATAATTGTTTTAAATAGATTACCATGTATATACAGAACTTCATTTGGATGGATACATATGTACCACGGTTATTGATCTCGTTTTAATTTTATTATTGATCTCGGGTTAATTTAATTCGGATCTTTATGCAATTTCGATTTAATCGGACAAATGAGCAGTCCTCTTGGTACGTAGTATCGTTCATGCTCAAATTATATGAAATAGGACGAAGTTATAGATGGGATGGGATAGATGGGAATATTTAAACAAATTTAAAAAGCATAAACGATCAACATTTCGTTTACCCTGTATCATATTTTGATGTAGGTTATAAAAATCCGGTGTTACCAAGAGCTCGAATTTACCCGTAATTTAAATTTTCTAGGGAATGGCAAAATCGATTCATCGCTCCAGATATTCGGTAGCATATAAAACCAGTAAGGAAAGTAGTAAAGTCGGACGGGGCCGACTATATGATACCCTTCACCACTTTGGGTATATTCAACAGATGAATCCTAACAGACGTCGAATTTTTGAAGGACCACTAACATGGAGATGGATCCATAAACATATCATTCTGCAACATACACTAAATTTTTCATTTGGTCAGATATAGGGTTGTTTCTTACAATGGGACAAAAATATATAAAGCAATGTAAAGGAATATATATATATATATATATATACATATAAGCTATATCGAAATCTAAACAGATTTCATTGAAACTTTTCACTGCTTAAGTTATATGCATTATGTACTTAAAATACTTACTTACTTAAAATCGGGAGAAAATATATATAGGAGCTCTACCCAAATCTGAACCGATTTTCACAAAACTTAACACACATAATTCATTACGCTATACCAAATTTCCTGCAAATCGAAAGATATATAGGGACTTTGGTGCAACATTTACATTAAATCGGACGAAAATATATATGGGAGGTATATCTAAATCTGGACCGATGTTCAGGAAACTTAACACACATTATTCTAAACCTAATTCATTACGATATGCCAAATTTCGTGCAAATCGAAAGATATATAGGAACTTTGGTACACCATTTACATTAAATCGGATGAAAATATATACGGGAGCTATATTTAAGGCTGAGCCGATTTTCACAAAACTGAACATACATCATTCTAGACCTAATTTAGTACACTATACCAAATTTCGCACAAATCGAAAGATATAAAGGGTACTTGTTGATCCATTTACATTAAATCGGACGAAAATATATATGGGAGCTATATCTAAATCTCGACCGATTTTCAGGAAACATAACACACATCATTCGTGCAAATCGAAAGATATATAGGGTATTTGGTGGACCCTTTACATTAAATCGGACGAAAATATATATGAGAGCTATATCTAAATCTGGACCGATTTTCAGGAAACTTAACACACATCATTCTAGACCTAATTCATTACGCTGTGCCAAATTTCGTGCAAATCTAAAGATATATATGGGAGCTATATCTAAATCTTAACCTAAATCTTAACCGAAAATTGGCACACATTATTCTGGAACTAATTTAGTACGCTATGCCAAATTTCGTTCAAATCGAAACATATATAGGGTCGTCCTTGGGTCAAATAAGTGAGCTGTGCCAAATTTCATCCAAATCGGATAATAAATGCGACCTGTACTTTGTTTACAATTTAACATGGACAGACGGACGGACGGACAGACGTGCATAAATCGACTCAGAAAGTGATTCTATGCATATTCTCAAAAGGAACCATGGGTCTATATCGATTATTTTTGCCTGTTACAAACATATGCACAAAGACATAATACCCTGTACCACAGTATGGTGAAGGGTATAAAAACTATGGTAAACGTAATAAGAATGGAATTGAATGAAACCGTTGATGGCTCCATTAGGACTCAAAAGTATTGGTGTAGTGGATACCGTAGCGTATGATTATTATTACCGACAATTTGTAAATAATGCGTAATGCGTATACGCCAAAGTAATCCCATACAAAGACATCGAAATATCCTTTATACAGGTTTCTTCCATTAGACTTTTTATACCCTACACAACTATGTTGTCAGGGTATTGTAGCTTTGTGCAGCCCCAAGAGTTTGTAACGCCGCGAAATATTGGTCCTAGAACCATCTTTAAGTATACCGATCGTCATATCTCGACTAGCTGAATCGATCTAGACATGTGTGTCTGTCCGTCCTTCCGTCTGTCTGTCTATTATGATTTGTAAACACGATACAGGCCACAGTTATGGACCAATCTTCACGAAATTTTGCATGTAGGACGGGTTCTGGCTAATGAAGACCCCTATTGTTTTTGATAAAGATCGGTTAATATTTAGGGGGTGAAATGGACCAAAAACTATATTTTTGTCCGGTTTTCTGGTCGCTCCATAGGCCGCAATTATGGCCCGAATATCGCGAAATTTTACATGGAGAAGGGGATCGGGCCAAAGAATAAGCATGCCTGTTTGGATAAGGATTGGTCAATATTTAGCGGGTCAAATAGACCCTGACTTTTGTGTGAAAAATTACAAAATTTGTATTCTATGGCGTATATAGACCCGAGAAGTTGGTAGTACATTCAAGAGGAGTGGTTGACCTTTAAATTGATACCAATTATATGGTCGTATGTACTTAGATGTGCTTACATTTAAGAATTTACGGGTGCTTAAGTACTGAGAATTATTTAGTAACCACGCTCAGAATATAGAACCACAGAAGTTAGATTTTCGTGGAAGTTGTGTAGGGTATCATATTGTCGGCCCCGTCCGACTATACTGCTCCGCTCACTGGTTGGGTCTCAAGACTTACAGTTGGATCATTCAAATGCATGAAAATCTATTTTTAACTCGATATTTGGATCGCAGTTTAATATGGCTCTCATATAGCGGTGCCACCCAATTTTCGGCTGTGTTAAAATTCCTAGCCTAAGGGTTATAAAATGATCGGCCGTGCCGAATATATAATAGCCCTCGTACCCAAAAATAAATAGGTGATTCATTATGGCGAACTACATAGCCATAACACCCAAAAAACACGGCTCCGCTTTATATATCTTCCCGATCCACTGTTCACATCGTTAGTGGTGATTTGCTAATGCGAGTGTACATACAAATAAAATGGTGTTATTTTGTATGGCTGTTGTTGTTTTTCTAATACTTAGTCATACATTTGTAGCGTAGTGTTGTGGCTACTTCCAAATCTGTAGTTGTTGTTGCTTTCGTATTTTTTTGGTAGCGATAGTTGTGTGTGTGTGTCGTTATCGTTTTTTTTTCATATTTTATTTGTTTGTTTGCCTAGTACACAATGCTTAGTTCGGAATTTTCTTTGTGGTTTTCCTTAAGGTGTCACCAACACTTAGCTGTCGCCCCCCTACACCCAGTGTGAGTGTGTACAATCTAAACTTTAGCGTGTACTTCAAGAAGTTGTTTTTGTAGTTGTTGTTGTTTTTTCTTTTTCTGTGCTTCTTTGGTCTTTGTCAATGTTGGGTGTTGATTCAAGAGCAAGTTTTCGTTGAGGACCTGTTCTTGCCTTTGTATGCCAGCAATTGTGTGTTGTATTAGGTTCTTGGACTTTTTTTTTGTTGTTCGTGTTATGCTCAAGTCCGCCACAACAATAACAATGGCATAGAAAAAAAATACGAAGTAGAAGAAGCAGAATCACACACAAAGAACTAGGAAACAGTTCCGCACAAAACTAAAAACGATAAACAATTTTTGATAAACGTTGACACTTCTTCTGTCGTGTTGCTGTTGTTGTTTGGAGGAAACCCAAAGCGAGTGTCCGAAATTTTTAGGGAGTTGACAAGCGTACCACGCCTTTGAAATAAAATTAAAATTTCCTGACCCAAAACTAAGTCACGCCAAAAAAACCTGAGGTTACAATTATAATTTCATACAAAAAATGAACGAAAACCAGAATAAAGAAACAAAAACTTCTCTTTGAGTTCTTCGAAAGTTGTATGAAATATAGATGACATTGTTGTTTTCTTTTTTTTTTAATTTTTGTTGCTGCTATGTTCTTGCATTGTTTAATTGTTTCGGTAATGATGCGCAAAAAAGTTCAGAGGTTGTGGCTTCTTAAATAATGATGATAACTTATTATGTCGAATTGTCATATTTGAGTGTTGTATTGTGGTTTCCTTTGTTTGAAATGGTGGTTTTCAAATCGTTGATTTGCTTTCTTTTTGGAAAAAGAGGAAATGCTTAGCAGCTGAATAATGTGTCCATAGGGAGGTTGTCGTCTGGCCAAACAGCCATTGACCTAAATTGGCAATCTCCTGGTAATCCAATTAATCCACGTTCTGACAATCGTTTTTTTTTAAGATTCTTCAAAAACCACGCTTAAATGGTTTTAATAATTACCCTTCACCTCTTTGGGTATATTCAACAGATGAATCCTGACAATTTTTGAAGGACCAGTAAAATGAAATTGGATCCATTTTTTTAATAAATTTTTCATTTAAAAAACCAAAATTATGTGAATCCATTTAAAGCAAATATCAATCGGACATCCGTTGTTTAGTTGGATAAATATATAATAAGCATGAGGATCGGAAGAAAAAAATATATAAAAGCTACATCGTCGAAACTTGTCACAGGTTTGGTTATACTAATTCCAGTATGTTTTGTGCATATCGGTCAAGTTTTGAGTTCATGGTGCATCATTTACATAAAATCAGTAGGAATTATAAATGGTAGCTCTATCTAAATCTATCTATCTATCAACAAAACTTTCCACATGCTAGGTTATATTAACTTGACTACGTTATGCAAAATGTTGTGTATATATGGTGTACCATTTACATAAAAACGGAGAAACTATATATATATATTCTAAATCTGAACCGAAACTTAGCACACATCATTCTAGATTAATTCAGTACGCTATGACAAATTTTGTGCAAATGAAAGATATATAGACTTTATACACTATTTGCACGAAAATATATAGGCTCAATAATACACATCTTTCTAGGCTATATTCAGAACTCTATGCCAAATTTCGTGCCAATCGAATATATGTGGACTTTGGTGCACCATTTACATTACATCGGACGAATATACATATGGGAGCTATATGTAAATCTAAACCGATTTTCAGGAAACTTCACACACATTATTCTAGACCTTATTCATTACGCTGTGCCAATTTTCGTGCAAATCGAAGGATATATAGCGACTTTGGTGCACCATTTACATAAAATCGGACGAAAATATATATGAGAGCTATATATAAATTTGGACCGATTTTCACAAAACTTGGCAGACGTCACTCTAGGCTCAATTTAGTACGCTATGCTAAATTTCGTGCAAATCGAAAGATAAAATCGGGCGAAAATATATATCGGAACTATATCTAAATCTGCACCGATTTTCCCGAAACATGGCAGACATTACACTAGGCTCAATTCAGTACGCTGTGCCAAATTTCACGCATATCGAAAGATAAATGGGGACTTTGGTGCACCATTTATATAAAATCGGACGAAAATATATATGGAAGCTATAAGCAAATCTGAACCGTTTTTCACGAAACTTGGCAGACGTCACTCTAGGCTCAATTCAGTACGCTGTGCCAAATTTCGTGCAAATCGAAAGACATAGAGGGACATTGGTGCACCATTTACATAAAATCGGACGAAAATATATATGGGAGCTATATCTAAATCTGAACCGATTTTCACGAAACTTGGCAGACGTCACTCTAGGCTTAATTCAGTACGATGTGTCAAATTTCGTGCAAATCGAAGGATATATAGGGACTTTGGTGCACCATTTACATAAAATCGGACGAAAATATATATGGGAGCTATATCTAAATCTGGACCGATTTTCACGAAACTTGGCAGACATTACGCTAGGCTCAATTCAGTACGCTGTGCCAAATTTCGTGCATATCGAAAGATAAATAGGGACTTTGGTGCACCATTTACATAAAATCGGACGAATATATATATATATATATATATATATAAGATCTATATCTAAATCTGGACCGATTTTCTCGAAACTTGGCAGACATTGCTCTATGCTCAATTCAGTACGATGTGACAAATTTCGTGCATATCGAAAGATAAATAGGGACTTTGGTGTACCATTTACATTAAATCGGACGAAAATTATATTAAAAAAAAAAATCTTTAAAAAATCATGGTTGTTGTAATTTATAAAAAATATTCTTTAAAAAAAAATTCTTAGCAATTGAGAAAAAGTATTTTTTATTTAAATTAGTAATTTTTTCTTGACATGAAAGATACATAACAATAATTTCAGGAATTGTTGTTGCCGTTTAATTTGTCATTCTTGGTTATTCATTCCCCTGATGACAGTTTAATGACATTGCTTAATAACTGCCACTATTGCTTTTGTCGGAATTATCACTCAGTTTTTTGTTGTTGTTAAAAAACAAAACGACATATTTACAAATAATCAACAATCACACATGCACACACTGTACAAATAATAATTAACATATATAATTTACCAAGTAAATAAATAAATGTCAATTATTTTTTTTGCCACTTGTTTATTGATGTTTAGTGAAAAAAGAACAAAACAAAAAAAAAAAAAATTTGTTGTGGTAAATTTATTTAGGCGGCAATTTGGCTCTTCATCTTTCCATGCCAGCAGCGAACCAAATCAAATCAAATAAAAAGCAAAACAAAACAAAAAAGAAATAAATAAACATTTTAATCATAATGTCATATTGACATGAAAATTAACTGTTTGTGGTTTTTAATGTATTGGAAAACTAATTATGTACACACAGACACTGTTTGTTTGTCAATATTCGTCACAACTGCAAACTATGATGAGCATTTGGAATGAAAATCGATCGATTGATGTGTCAATCAGTCACAGAGGCTGATGGATAAAAAGTGGCGAGAATTAGTGAATTTATATTAGTGGCATATTTGAAATACACTATTTAAATTACTACAATTACAATAGGTCGTATCGAAATGTAAATTTTGAATTTAACTTCGAAGAAAATTTTATTTTTTTTAAACCCTTTACCACACTGTGGTACAGGGTATTATGTCTGTGTGCATATGTTTGTAACATATGCAAAAGGAAACGGTATAGACACATGGTTCCTTTGAGAATATAGAAGCAATTTCGGAGTCGATTTATGCAGGTCCGCCCGTCCGTCTGTAGATGTTATATTGTAAACAAAGTACAGGTGGCATTTATGATCGGATTTGGATGAAATTTGGCACAAGTCGCTTATTTGGCCCAAGGACGAACCCTATTGAAATTGGAAAAAATCGGTTCAGATTTAGGTAAAGCTCTTATATATAGTTTCGATCGATTTAAGGTAAATGGGTCACCAAAGTCCCTATATACCTTTCCATTTGCATGAAATTTGGCACAGCGTACTGAATTAAGTCTAGAATGATGTGTCCTATGTTTCGTGAAAATCGGTCCAGATTTAGATATAGCTTCTATATATAGTGTTGCCTGGTTTTCGATTTGCATGAAATTTGGCACAGCGTACTGAATTAAGTCTAGAAAGATGTGTGCTATGTTTCGTGAAAATCGGTCCAGATTTAGATATAGCTCCCATATATATTTTCGTCCGATTTAATGTAAATGGGGCACCAAAGTCCCTATATATCTTTCGATTTGTACGCAATTTGGCATAAAGTACTGAATTAGATCAAGAATGACGAGTGCCAAATTTCGAAAAAATCGCATCAGATTTATAGCTCCCATACGTATATCGTCCGATTTAAGGTAAATGGAGGACCAAAGTCCCAATATATCTTTCGATTTGCACGAAATATGGCATAAAGTACTGAATTAGGTTCAGAAAGATGTGTGCTAAGTTTCGTGAAAATCGGTCCAGATTTATATATAGCTCCCATATATATTTTCGTCCGATTTTTATGTAAATGGTGCACCAATGTCCCTATATATTCTTCGATTTGCACGAAATTTGGCATAACGTACTTAATTGTTTCTAGAATGATGTGTGCTTAGTTTCACGAAAATCGGTTCAGATTTAGATATAGCTCCCATATATATTTTCGTCCGATTTAATGTAAATGGGGCACCAAAGTCCTTACATACCTTTCCATTTGCATGAAATTTGGCACAGCGTACTGATTTAAGTCTAGAATGATGTGTGCTATGTTTCGTGAAAATCGGTCCAGATTTAGATGTAGCTCCCATATATTTTCGTCCGATTTAAGGTAAATGGGCACCAAAGTCCCTATAAATCTTTCGATTTGTACGAAATTTGGCACAGCGTACTGAATTGAGCCTAGTGTAATGTCTGCCAAGTTTCGTGAAAATCGGTCCATATTTAGATATAGCTCCCTTATATATTTTTGTCCGATTTTATGCAAATGGTGAACCAAAGTCCCTATATATCTTTCGATTTGCAAGAAATTTGGCATAGCGTACTGAATTGAGCCTAGAGTGTCGTCTGCCAAGTTTCGTGAAAATCGGTCCAGATTTAGATATATCTCTCCTATATATATTCGTCCGGTTTTATGTTAATGGGGCACCAAAGATTTAAGGTAAATGGAGCACCAAAGTCCCTATATATCTTTCGATTTGCCCTAAATTTGGCATAGAGTACTGAATTAGGTCCAGAATGATGTGTGCTAAGTTTCGTGAATATCAATATAAAGACCCAAAGATTGGCTGACCCGCACACAATTTTGTACAGTGTACTGAAGTTACTCTATCCTTTTGTGTGTCATGTTTTCTTGAAATCGGTCCAGATTTAGATATAGCTCCCATACATATACTTTCGTAAATGGTGTACTAAAGATCACTAGCTAGGCCGATTGGCAAAACGTACTGAAATTAATATAAATTAAACTCGGGCAAGTTTCCTTGAAATCAGTTCAGATTTAGATATAGTATAGCTTCCATATATAATTTCGACCTATTCATCTTGATTGTAAACCAAATATCGTGCTTAAAATCTATTTACAAAGTATGGAATAGATTGCAGAATGACATGTGAAAAGATTGATGTTATTCCGTTTACTTATAGATAAAGATCGCATTTTTAAGTTCGTTCAATTTCATGTCAATGTTCCTGTTCCTTTGAAAAGACGACATCTGTAAAGATACATATGTAGAATATCCCCAAAGTGGTGAAGGGTATCATATAGTCTGCCCAGTCCGACTTTACTGCTTTCCTTAATTATTTTACGTGAAGAAGAGCTAAAGATCTTCTATGTATAGATTATCAGAATATCATTTTATCTAAAAGGTCATCAAGACTTTTTATTGAGAAGCTTTAGAATTTCTCATAGAAGAGCTTAAGGCTATCTTATGGAAGAGCTTTAGGTCTTCTCATAGAAGTGATATTCCTTTAGAAGGCTGATAGATCTTTCTATAGGGGATAAGTATGAAGCTCATGGAGTTTCTAATAGAAGACCAGATCTTTCTATAGGGGATACGTTTGTGTGCAGAATAGCTTATAGGGGTTTCTAATAACAGACCACTAGGTAGTCATTGGCTTATGTCAGATCTTGTTGAGAGAAGACCAGTTAGGATTTCTCATAAGCATGCTTAGAGAAGATGCATAGATCTTCTTCAGTGTCATTTTCCCAACTTCTAACTTCCGCCTAAATTTGTTCTATTTTCAAATGTGGGGCATCGATGTATGTTTGTGTGTTCACATATGTGTTTCCCTACTTGTTAACCAATTTATTAAAGAATTTTAATTTGCCACAGGTATGGTAGATATCTGTTAGTAATTTGTTATAATTACCGTACAATTAGAAATGAATGTGATAACTAATTGTTTAACGGCGGACAAATAAGTAAATTATTGCATTTAACGCATTCCATGATACATAAATATTTTTATTGGAAAATAGAAATATATATATATATATATATAGAGAGAGAGAGAGGGGCGTTAGTAAAACATATTTCAAATTATTCAAAATTAGATAGCAATAAGGGTAGGTAAGACAAAACGAGAGAATACTGACATTTTCTAGTTAATGTGCAAGAGAACTACACTGTGGCAAACTTAACATACATAGCTACAAACGCAACTGGGTAGTACGGAATGGCATGTTGTTTTCATGCCAAGAAGCAGAGCAACCCGTTGTTATGGTTAGGGAAATACCAAACTCCACCTTTTCCAAAATGCATACTTGAAATTTTACTGTAAATAATACCCCTTTTCTGTCTAAAGAGTAATTGCTCCTCAACCATCCACTTTGTTCCGCCGTTAACAGGCTCTTGGCTGATTCTTTTCATTCGACATTTTAATTTAATTCCATGAAAACAATTCGGTTAAGTCATATTTAAAGAAACCATGATAGAAAGTTATTCCCCAAAATAAAAATAGTTTTTAATGAATTTCAGACTTCTCCTTCTTCGTCATCACCTTCTTCTTCTTCGCCTTGGTATTCTTATTGTTCAAGTTATGTTGCCTCCTCGTTAAAATTGTTTCAAATTCATTTTGGTAAAAGGACTTGAAGGTATATTCTCTGTTGCAGCTGCATTTGATTAAATACTTGATGATGTGGATGATGCCACACGTACACACACATATATATATATATTGAGCTCGTTGTAATATGTGTGAGATTCGTTTATTCATCTATGCAGTCCATCCAGCTCTTCATCCAGCTATCCAAAGCAACCGAAAGAATAGTCATCTACATTGTCGTCGTGCATGTATGTATGTGTTTGTGAATGTATGTCACTGTGTTTAGTTATAGCAAATTTTGAAGACAGATTTACATTGTCATTTTGTGGTAAAGTTTGTCATATATATATATATATATATATATATATACATATTGCATGTTGATTTACATGTCGTTTAATATTAGGGTGGATTTGGTATGAAATCTGCCTTGAGGTTTGACAAACAAAATCCCAAAGCTGGGAGTGTGCTATAGAGTTTATAACGGAGGGAACGGGGTTGTTGGTCCTGAGGAGAAAAAATGGGTTTCTTGCGTATTCTTGCAAAAAAACCCTTACGGATTCTTGCAGAAAATCAGTTGAAAATCTGAAGACCACTTGTAGAACACTAGTGAGTCTTGCTGTAGCAGATCTGTGGGTCTATGTATCTTCTTGGGGATGAACAGTGGGTCTTATCATATATTTATTTGTGGAAGAGTAGTGTTACATCCTAAAGAAGACCAGTTGATTTTCTTGTAGGATGCCAATGGAATACCCCTTAGAGATTCTTGCAGAAAATCAGTAGGAAATCTGAAGACCACTTGTAGAACTCTAGTGAGTATTGCTGTAGCAGATCTGTGGGTCTATGGGTCTTCTTGGGGATGACCAGAGGGTCTTCTCATATCTTTATTTATGGAAGACCAGATGATTTTCTTGTGGGATGGGATACCAACGGTTATTCTTGCAGAAAACCAGCGTGACATCTTATAGCAGATCAGTGGGTCATCTTGGGAATTTTTAGTAGCAATTCTTGTAGAACAGAAGGCACTCGTATAGAAAACCGGGGGGATTAGCGGATCTTCGTGATTATAACCAGTAGTTCTCCTTGTAGAGCAAGAGAACCTGTTTTTATACCCTTCACCACACTGTGGTACAGGGTATTATGTCTTTGTGCATATGTTTGTAACAGGCAAAAATAATCGAGATAGACCCATGGTTCCTTTTGAGAATATGCATAGAATCACTTTCTGAGTCGATTTATGCATGTCCGTCCGTCCGTCTGTCTGTCCATGTTAAATTGTAAACAATGTACAGGTAGCATTTATGATCCGAATTGGATGAAATTTGGCAAAGCTCATTCGTTTGGTCCAAGGACGAACCCTATTGAAATTGGGAAAAATCGGTTCAGATTTAGATATAGCTCCGATTTAAGGTAAATGGTGTACCAAAGTTCCTATATATCTTTCGATGTGCACGAAATTTGGCATAACGTACTGAATTAAGTCTAGAATTATGTGTGCAAAGTTTCGTGAAAATCGGTGCAGATTTAGATATAGCTCCCATATATATTTTCGTCCGATTTAAGGTAAATTGTGTACCAATGTCCCTATTTGCACGAAATTTGGCATAGCGTACTGAATTAAGTCTAAAATGACGTGTGCAAAGTTTCGTGAAAATCGGTGCACATTTAGATATAGGTCCCATATATAGTTTCGCCCGATTTTAGGTAAATAGTCCACTAAAGTCCCTATATATCATTAGATTTGCACGAAATTTGGCACAGCGCAATGAATAAGGTCTAGAATGATGTTTGCAAAGTTTCGTGAAAATTGGTTCAGATTTAGATATAGCTCCCATATATAGCTTCGTCCGATTTTAGGTAAATAGTCCACTAAAGTCCCTATATATCATTAGATTTGCACGAAATTTGACACAGCGCAATGAATAAGGTCTAGAATGATGTGTGGAAAGATTTGTGAAAATCGGTTCAGATTTAGATATAGCTCACATATATATCTTCGTCCGATTTAAGGTAGATGGTGTACCAATGTCCCTATATATCTTCCTATTTGCACGAAATTTGGCATAGCATACTGAATTAAGTTTGGAATGATGTGTGCAAAGTTTCGTGAAAATCGGTTCAGATTTAGATATAGTTTCGACCGATTTAAAGTAAATGGTGTACCAAAGTCCCTATATATCTTTCGATTTGCACGAAATTTGGCATAGCGTACTGAATTAAGTCTAGAATGATGTGTGCAAAGTTTCGTGAAAATCGGTGCAGATTTAGATATAGGTCCCATATATAGTTTCGCCCGATTTTAGGTAAATAGTCAACTAAAGTCCCTATATATCATTAGATTTGTACGAAATTTGGCACAGCGCAATGAACAAGGTCTAGAATGATGTGTGTTAAGTTTCGTGAAAATCGGTTCAGATTTAGATATAGCTCCCATATATAGCTTCGTCCGATTTTAGGTAAATAGTCCACTAAAGTCCCTATATATCATTAGATTTGTACGAAATTTGGCACAGCGCAATGAACAAGGTCTAGAATGATGTGTGTTAAGTTTCGTGAAAATCGGTTCAGATTTAGATATAGCTCCCATATATAGCTTCGTCCGATTTAAGGTAAATTGTGTACCAATGTCCCTGCATATCTTTCGATAGTCGGCCCAGTCCGACTTTACTACTTTCCTTACTGGTTTTCTTCTTGTAAAATAATCGTGGGTACATATTGTACACCATCAGTGATTCTTCTTACAGACTACCTTTAGAAGGATCATGGGTCCATTTTGTTTAATTACTTTGGTAGATTTTCTTGTAGATTACCAGTTGCTCTGCTTCTAGGTCAGTAGGTATTTTCATGTATCTTCGTATATATGAGCATAATGTCTTCTTTCAGGCAACAAAATCCAGATAAACAGTGGATCTTCTTATGGAAGAATAGTGAGTTCATTTTGCAGGTATTTTTTTTAAGGATCGTTGGTCTATCCTGTAGAATCCCATTTGGTAGATGTGGTGTGGATTATAGATAATTTTTTTTATGGAAGACCACAAGGTGTTCTTTTCGAAGATTAGATCAAGGTAAGTTCTTGAGCATGAAAATCGTGGGTCCATTTTGTAGATCATCTGTGGGGTCCTCATACAGAGGATCATCTTAGAGGAGGCTTTTAGGTTTCCCTGTAAAAAGTATTTTGGTCCATCCTGTAGAATACCCCTGGGTAGTTTTTCTTGCAGATTGCCAGTGGTTTGCATTGGTCCATCTTATAGATTACCAGTGGGTCTTCTTAAGGACGACCAGTGGACCATCTTACAGAAGGTTCGTGAGTCCATTCTGTAGAATACCATAGGGTACATTTTCTTTTTGATGATCAGTGGTTCTGCTTTTTAGAGTAAATTAGGTTGTTTTTTTTATGGAACAGAAGTGTTACTTCGTATGGAAGACCAGATGGTCTTCCTTTCCTAATAGAAATCCACTGGTTTTGTGGGTCGTCTTGTAGTCGGCCAGGGACTGCTTGCAGAAATGTCTAGGCCTTCTTAAAGAAGTAGTAAGTCATAATTAAGAAGACAAGTCGGCCCATTGTGTTTCTTGTAGAGGATATAACTGCTGATTTTTCAGGGTTCCTTCTTATAAAAAACAGCGTTTCTTCTTGTAGATGTCCATGTTTTTTCCTCTTATTGTTGACGCTGGATCATCTGAGACAGTGAAATTACATCTGGCACTGTCGCATGTAGTAACATCATCATCTCTCTCTTTTTTCCTTTCATTCTATTCTTTCTCTATCTATTCTATCTTATAAAAGAGCTACCTTATTTTACTTTTATGCTATCGAAACCGAGCCTACTTCCAAAGTGAAAGAACTGGCCCAAGACTAAGCAAGGAGGTAGCCAAACACAGAGGAAGTAGGGCCCGCGTGGTGGTTCGTTACATAAATGAAATGGCGCCCAGCGTGGGGCACGAACCCACGGCCCTGAGATTAAGAGTCTCATGCTCTACCGACTGAGCTAGCCGGGCAAGGAGGTAGCCAAACACAGAGGAAGTAGGGCCCGCGTGGTGGTTCGTTACACATCTTATAGATTTCACGTAGGTCTCTTTTTAGGAAGACCGGTGGATTATTTCTGTAGCAGATCAGTGTTTATTTTTATAGAAAATTATTGTGTTATTTTACCAGAAACCAGTGACTTTTTTATAAAGTATCTACCGCTTCCTATATCGAAATCAGACTATTCTATGCAATATTTAAGAGATCTTGAAGATAATACCACTTCGAATTTCGTTTGGCTTGCGAATCCTAAAGCCACCCTAGTAATTTATATCCCAACATGAGCTAGCCGGGCAAGGAGGTAGCCAAACACAGAGGAAGTAGGGCCCGCGTGGTGGTTCGTTACACATCTTATAGATTTCACGTAGGTCTCTTTTTAGGAAGACCGGTGGATTATTTCTGTAGCAGATCAGTGTTTATTTTTAAAGAAAATTATTGTGTTATTTTACCAGAAACCAGTGACTTTTTTTATAAAGTATCTACCGCTTCCTATATCGAAATCAGACTATTCTATGCAATATTTAAGATATCTTGAAGATAATACCACTTCGAATTTCGTTTGGCTTGCGAATCCTAAAGCCACCCTAGTAATTTATATCCCAACATGCCAAGGATAAAATCTATGTAAAACGATAAAGTTTCGTCAACCAAAGTAACCAAACAACCAACGAACATTTAGTTAACGAACTAATGAGTTTAGATTATTTTCGTTATTTGAAGAGAGTGAGCGAGAGAGAGAGAGAGAGAAAGGGAGAGATGAAGGGAGAATGATTGTGAACAGCAACAATATAATAAAACAGAGAAAACTTTGTAAAAATTATTATAAATAACCGAAAAACTCGTTAGACAAACAATAAAGGACGAACTTATCAACTACTGACACACAAACACACATTCATACATAAACAAACACACACAGACACATATACACGCCATATGAACATTCACAGCATTTATATGTATATGCATATTTGTAACATTTTGATAAACAAATTCTTTTAGTAATATTGCTTTTGAATTTATTAGTGAATGTGTACACACATACATGCATATGTATATAATTTTGTGTATATGTGAGAATATATGTGTGTGTGTTAAAGTGCATGAACATATATTTGCATACCTTATTCCATGGCTAACAATAAGCAATTTCTTGTATTTCATAATGAAAGATATTCTCGGAAGAACTCCAATTAAGGCAAGAGGCAAAAACAAACATGTTGAAATGTGTGTATGTTGTTTCAGAGGTTACGAATCGTTAACCTTTTATCCATATCTTTGTGTCATCATATTCTATACGAGCCGGACGGTCACTTGAATTTACAAATATTTTAATAACACCTCTGTGGGGTCATTATAAATGGATATCCTTTTGCTTGAAATTGCATTGTAATTTTTGCAATTGTTTTTTAAATGTCAAATAGAAAATAATAAATAATATTTTGTTTGTTAGTTTTTAGAATAATAATTTTGATATTTAATTTTAATAGTGATTCTAGGATTGTGTTTGATAAATGATCTTTATGCAAAAGTGTCATTAGTAACGACAAATGTGTTTTGGAAACAAATACATTTTAGATTACACAGCAGTCTACTCGAAAAAGGGACAGAAGAGTATTTCAATATGAATAATTAGATGTGTTGTATATGATGACATATACTGGTCTTGTGCTGAGTCCACTTCCTCTTTAAGAGGTATTTTATATAAAAAATACAGATTTGTTTATATAAGATTACCCACTGGTATAGCATGAGAATTCTGACTGGTCTTCTTTAATAAGAAAATTATATTTGGCCTTGTAAAAGAAACGCTATTGGCCTTCTATTCAAAGGCCTATTGGATCCGCACAAGAAGACATATATGTTTTTTTAACCCTTTCAGTGTCAAGAAAATTTTATGTCGGAATAAAAATCTAAAATTTTGTACTTAAAATCATATAAAGGCATAGAGTTTAGAAAAAAAACAATTTTCATTTTAACCCTCGGACACTTTCGTCTGTTTTTCAGCAAAACCAAAAACATCAATGTTAACGGTACATAGGATAACCGAAAAATCGCAAAGAAAGAGAGAATTTTTAAATGTCGAATATATTCGACAAAAACTCTGAAAGGGTTAAAGATGGACTTCTGAACCACTAAATGAAGTCCTATTGGCCTGCTGGACCTACTTTTCATGTATAAGAAGACCTGATGTTAGAAAACATAGAGTAGAGCACCTGACTTTACTGGAAAACCTACTGACCTTTAAATTGAAGATCTACAAGCAATACTACAAGTCCTTATATAAGAAGACTCAGTGGGTCACTAAAAACTATATAAGAAGATATTTTATGGATATATAGAGGTCTTCCTTGAAGCCCATCTCTAAGCAGGGCTTCTAAGATTCTCTATGAAGACATTCCAGCATTCATCAAAAAGAAAACCCTTGAGTATTGTAGAGGACATTCGGCCGTAAAAAGACTTTGAGTCGTCAAATGTACCTTCCAGTCTTCTGAACGAATTTCGAGTTTCCTAAGACACCTTAGAGCCTTTTAAAATATCTTCTAGTCTCCCAAAAGAACAACGAGTTTTCTAAAGGACGTTCGTGTCTTCAAAAAAAAAAAAAAAAAAAAAAAAAAACCAGTCATCTCCAATAAGACCATCGACTCTTCTCTGAGGTGACCTTCTTGTCTTTTATAAAAAGGCCTCGAGTAATCCAAAAGAGGATCTTGGAGTCTTCTATAAGAAGACGATTTTTGAGTTTTCTATAAAAAGATCTTCTAGTCTTCTACCTTCCTGTAAGAAGAACTTCGAGTATTCTATAAGAAATTATAGGCAAAGATTATATGTAAAGATCTTCAAATCTTCTATTAGAAGACCCTTGATTCTTCTAAAGGAAGATATTTGTATCTTCTATAGAAGACCAGTCTTCTATCAGAAGACATTCCTGTCTTCTATTAGAAGACCTTTCAGCCTTATATAAGAAGACCTTCCAGTCCTCTATAAGAAGACCTTCCAGTCTTCTATAAGAAGCCCTTCCAGTCTTCTATAAGAAGCCCTTCCAGTCTTATACAAGATGACCTTCCAGTCTTCAATAAGAAGACCTTGCAGTCTTCTATAAGAAGACCTTGCAGTCTTCTATAAGAAGACCTTCCAGTCTTCTATAAGAAGACCTTCCAGTCTTCTATAAGAAGACCTTCCAGTCTTCTATAAGAAGACCTTCCTGTCTTCTATAAGAAGACCTTCCAGTCTTCTATAAGAAGACCTTCCAGTCCTCTATAAGAAGACCTTCCAGTCTTCTATAAGAAGACCTTCCAGTCTTCTATAAGAAGACCTTCCAGCCGTCTCTAGGAAGACCTTCCAGTCTTCTATACGAAAACCTTCCAGTCCCCTTATAAGAAGACCTTTCAGTCTTCTATAAGAAGACCTTCCGACTTTCTATAAGAAGACCTTCCGACCTTCTATAAGAAGAGCTTTCAGTCTTCTATAAGAAGACCTTCCGACCTTCTATAAGAAGACCTTCCGACCTTCTATAAGAAGACCTACCAGAAGACCTTCCAGTCTTCTACCAGAAGTCCTTCCAGTCTTCTACCAGAAGACCTTCCATTCTTCTATAAGAAGATATTCCTGTCTTCAATAAGAAGACATTCCTGTCTTTTATAAGAAGACATTCCTGTCTTCTATAAGAAGACATTCCTGTCATCTCTTATATGAATACCTTCGAGTCTTTTATTAGAAACTCATTGAGATTTTTTTGAGTCTTCCAAAAGAAGATACCGTCTTCTATATGAAGCTCATCGGGTCTTCGATAAGAAGCTCTTCGAGTCTTCTATTAGAAGCTCTTCGAGTCTTCTATAAGAAGACCTTCGAGTCTTCTACAAGACTACCTTCGAGACTTCTATACAAATAAATTCGAAGAAGATTGTAAGAAGACCTTCGGGTCAACGATAAAAAGACTTGAATATCTCCCTTAGGAGATTTAACAGTCTTCCAGAAGGAAACCAACCAGTCTTATATAAAATTATCTTTAGACCTACAAATCTTCTTCTATCTTCCAGTCATGTCCAAGAAGCCCTTTAAGTTTGTTCTCAGAATTCCTGTCAATCTTCCCTAAGAACACCCAATTGAACTTTGTATAAAATAATGAAAGGAATCGCCTGACTTTCGCATGAGCATCAATTATTAAATATTTGCTTTAATTCTTCCGTTCGTATTTCCCCGAAAAAATAAAGGTTAATCCATTGTTACTTCTTGTCATTGGAAGTGTTTTGTATTTGCTCGTCCAACGCAACCATGTAAGGGGGAAAACAACACTTACACACAACAGCAACACTTACACACAACAGCAACAACAACACCAACAAAAAATTAGTTGGTCAAACAAAAAAAGGCATAAAAAACTACAGCTATAGCAACAACTAAAACTTTGCATTTTAATTAGTTTATAAACTAAAAATGTGCAAATACTAAACAACATTCCACAAAAAAAGAAAGAAAGAAAAAAATGGCCATCAGCAGAACACACAAAAAAGGAGCAAAAAAAATTTCTTACATTTCAGAGAAATAAAAATGAAAAAAAACGAAAAACAACTTTTCGGTAGTTTAACTCAGTGCACACACACACACGCTTGAGCATATCCATATCCAGTGGCAGAACACTGCACTCCAGTGGCTGATTCATCTCGTCATTGTAATAATGCTGATCATCATCAGCATTCTGCATAAGTTGCCGGACAGACAGACAAACAGACGGACAGACATTTAGACAGCCAGCCAGTCCGCCTGGTACTCTTAATGAATGCATGCTGCCAGTGTGTTGGTATTTTCTACTCAACCGCAAAGCAGACTGCCTCGAAGGAGAATGAATAGAGAGTGGTGGATGGAGGTGGTGGTGGTGGTAGTGGCGGTGTTAAATTTCGAAATCCTTGCATTTGTACAGGGAGTCTTGATGCTTTGTGACAGCCAATTGCTGCCTTGTTCCTGCTGCTACATTCGTTTTTTGTTTAGTTTAGATAGCGTGGTTATCATGCTCTAAGCAAAGGGGTATTTTTTTTCTCTACGAACCAGCAGAGCAGTGGTGAGTGATGCTGTTCTTTTTTTTCCCCAAATAAAATGTATTTGTATTTACAGAGAGGGACGGAATGTAATTTTGGGATAATAATAATAATGTATAACTATGGCTTACCTTCAGATTTTCTATGAGAAAACCTTCAGATTTTCTATGAGAACACCTTCAGATTTTCTATGATAAAACCTTCAGTTCTTCCTTCTCTTATATGAGAAGACCAAACAGATATTCAATGAGAATACTCTTCAGATCTTCTATGAGAAAATCCATCAGTTCGTAGTAAACCTTAAACTCTTTTAAGAGAAGACTTTCGCGTCTTGTATGCTAAGTCCCTCGTTGAGAAAGCCCTTCCTTCAGTTCTTCTATCAGGATATCCTTCAAATTTTCTATGAGAAGAAAAGCCTTCCGATCTTCTATGGGAAGAATACCAATTAGAAAACCCTTCAGGTCTTCAGGAAGAAGACTATTTAATACATCTACGGGGAAACCAGGAGATTTTCTGTGAGGACACCTTCATGTCTTCTATAAGAAGAAAACCATTCAGGTCTTCTATGAGAAGAAGACCCCATTAGGTCTTTTTTGGGAGGAAGGCCCGTCAGGTCTTCTATGAGACTTCAACTCTCCTATAAGAAGAAGCCCCACAACTCTTCTATGAATATAAGACCATGAGCTCTTCAATTAAAAAAGTAACTTCAGCTCTTCTATGAGAAGAAGACCTTCAGTTCATCTATTAAAGAATGCCACGAGTCATTCTATTAAATAAAAATCTTCAGGTCTTCAACGAGGAAGAGACCCTTCAGGTATCCTATTGAAGAAAACTCTTCAGGATTTCTATGAGAAGAAAAACTCTTAAGGACTTCTATGAGCATAATACCCTTGAGGTCCTCTATTCAGGTCTTATATGTGAATACGATCCTGAACTCTTAGACGAATACGATCCTGAAGTCTTCTTCTTCTATGAGAAGAAGACCTTTATTTATTTTACGGAAAAAAACTTGCGATCCTACAACTCTTCTACGAGCAGACCATCAGCTATTCTATGAGGAGAAAACCAATGACTCATTATACCCTACACAACTATGTTGTCAGGGTATTATAGCTTTGTGCAGCCCCAAGAGTTTGTAACGCCGCGAAATATTTGTCCTAGACCCACCTTTAAGTATACCGATCGTCATATCTTGACTAGATGAGTCGATCTAGACATGTGTGTCCGTCCGTCCGTCTGTCCATTATAATTTGTAAACACGATACAGGGCACAGTTATGGACCAATCTTCACGAAATTTTGCATGTAGAATGGGTTCTGGCCAATGAAGACCCCTATTGTTTTTGGAAATGATCGGTTAATATTAAGGGGATGAAATGGACCAAAAACTTTATTTTTGTCGGTTTTTCTGGTCGCTCCAGAGGCCGCAATTATGGCCCAAACACCGCGAATTTTTGCATGGAGAAGCGGATCGGGCCAGACAATAAGCATGCCTGTTTTGATAAAGATCGGTCAATATTTAGCGGGTCAAATGGACCCTAACTTTTGTGTGAAAAATGACAACATTTGTATTCTATAGCGTATATATTTACCACTGAAGGACGTAGACCCGAGAAGTTGATAGTATATCCAAGAGGAGTGGTTGATATTTTAATTGATACCAATTATGTTGTCGTAGGTACGCGGATGCGGGAGTTACACTTAAATATTTACAGGTGCTTACGTATTCAGATATTATTTAATAACCTATTACCACACTGGAGGGCGGAAATTGTCGCTTTGAAATGTTCCATGAGGTTCCAGTTATGGTCAATGACAACGCCTAAAATGTTAGGTGATGATCAGATAATAATTTTTCGGATGAAGTGGACCGAAAACTTAATTATTTGTACTTTTCGAGTCGAAAGCCGAACATAACAACACAACCCACGCTGAAGGGAATCTGGACAAGTATGTAGAGGGGCTGTACTGATTATTAGTAACATTTGCTGACCACTAGTCGGAATATAGAACCACAGAAAGTTAGATTTTCATGGAAGTTGTGTAGGGTATCGTATGGTCGGCCCCGTCCGACTATACTGCTCCGCTCACTGGTTTTTTTGTTTCTCTTCTATAATAAGACCTATTCTCTTTTGTGTGAAAATGTATATCCGTTTTAACCGAACCTGCTAGTTCCATTTTGCTTCACCCTCTTCACTTGTAGTTTTTCCCCAAAATTTCATGCTCGTTACAAGTTTACTATGAATGTTCATTTGAACGGAATAAAATCGAAAACAAAAAAATATACAACATGCGGGAGCTGGTGGTGGGTAGGGGTCTCACATACCTCTGCATGGATGGCTAGTGACCAAGTGTGTATGTATGTCTGCAATTGCATGTGTGGATCTAGTTTTTTTTTTGTGGCTGCCTTAAGGAACTGCTTTGAGATAGATTCGAGATAAACAATGGACATTGGATGGACTGCAGCAGTAACACATTTCGAAAAGTACTTGGGTTAATGCACGCATAGCATTTGTAAATGGAAATAATGACGTCGATAGCTATTAGGAAAATGAGCGGTATTTTTGGTTACACATTCTATATGGGGGTACAAATTTCGAAAACAACAGAAAAAAATCTAATTTTTAGTTATTTACGACAAGAATCGTCATCGGATGGCGATTGTTTAGGATATGCTAGGATGACCTACCTCAATTTGTAAACGAATTATAGGTTTATGGTCATGATGTAGCAAAGTGCATGATATAGCAAAGTATCCGTGGTCCGTTCGCTCGTTAGTTGTTGTTTAGTTTGCTGCTTTTTTGGGGTTTATTTTGAATCGAAAAATAAATAGTTTCAATCAAAGATCTCACATGAACTAGGACCGAAAAATGTCCTTCTATTTCGAAAGATTTCTTCACAATTTTCTTCGATAGTGTAGCCTGACTTTTTGTTAGAAATACCCCCGATATTCCAGTATGAGATATTGATCACTTATCCATGGAAATATTTAATGTTCTCCTTTCTATAGTATCTCCACATTTTAGTTTAATACCCTGTAAAGAATTCCCGCTTCCACTTGACCCGTACATAAAACGGTATTTTTCATTTAAATTTTGTTTTATCCTTTTTTAGCTGACCTATCATTACAGTTGTTCGTCCTTGTTCTTGTTGTTGCCATTGTTATTACTATCATTGCCGGAATGAGTACCGTCTTGTAGTTTGGACTGAGTCTTGTTGCAGCAACAAGACTACCACTTGCATTTTGTTCAAAAGTTGCCTTGAAGGTATCAACTTGAGGCAATATTACGGCAAAGTTGTTACGCATTTTGTAGGAGCTGAGTGCCTGAACTGCTTGGTTCCGAATGCTGCAAATGGCCTTGTCTATTTGCTAGGGAAACATTTGGATCCCATTTTTTTTTTGGGGGGGGAGGGGAGTTTTAGAGAACAAAGTTTTCTTTTGTCTTCAATTCTTATAGAGGTTTTGGGTTGCAAGTGTGGCCTTTGTATGTGTGTCGATGTGTGTTAAGGAAGCATCTCTGTGTTCAATGCAGCAGTATTTCTGTGTAGATATGAAACCATGGTGAGTGTGTGTGTGCGTTTGTGTGTATGTAGCAAAGTGCATGCTTGGTGGTAATTGCGGTGTTGGGTCATTAGCAACAATGTTGCCACCGGACAAACAATAAAACAATTCACCCAGTGTAAATTCTAGTTTTCTAGTTTTTCAGCAAAATCTCCTTTCGATGCATTTGTATCCTTGGTCCGTTCGCTCGTTCGTTGTTATTTAGTTTGCTGCTTTTTTGGGGTTTATTTTGAATTGGAGAATTGTTTTGCATTAGGGACGGTTTGGAATTAGATTGTTTTTCTCTGTAGCTGTATTCAGGATGTATGTGGGTGTGGGCGTGGGCGTGTGTCTTTCTAAATGTCGGTGTAGCATGAAAAAAACATGCTAATACTCTGTGAATGGGTTATTATTTCGAGAGAGAATGCAAGTTTATTGTTTACAGAATGCAGAATATTAATTAACAGTTCAAACAATTAAGAGGGGTTTTCAAGCACGCACACACACACCCACTCGTACACATCGAAACGATAGAATAATGAACTAAAATAGTTTCGATATTTGCTAAAGTGATAATGGTGATGGTCACATTAAAGAGTTTATTTAAAACGCATTAAATATATATAAGGATTCATATTATAGGATACTTACTCTCGATCAAGGGTAATAGTTTTAATTGTATACATTGAAAGAATAGGATTAGATGAGCGATTATATACAAAGTTTTTATTTTAATACATGCATAAATAATATTGAATTTTTAATAGCTTACAATCAAAGTCGAACATGTAGTGGCTACTTTTGTTTAAGTAATTTGTATGGCGAAATATTTTAGTTTTCATAAATAGAAACATTGTGCGAAAACAATATCAGAATAGGCAAGCTCATTGGTAATTGCTATTAATTTAAAAGTCAAAATTTACTCTTGGACATACTGTAAACTTCACCGGCCTCAGGCCTTCAGGAGTGTATAATATAAAACAAAATTTCACACAAAACACTGGGTCCATTTGACCTGATTTATATTGCAATATTATCGTCTAAAGAGCCAATGTTGTTGCTAAAATTTCGTGACGATTGGTCCATAACTGTGCTGTGTTCACAAATTATAATGGACAAACGAACGGACACAAGTGCCTAGATTGACTCAGCTTGTTGGATTTTTTTAACCCTACATTTAGACATGTGTGTCCGTCCATTATAATTTGTAAACACGATACAGGCCACAGTTATGGACCAATCTTCACGAAAATTTGCATATAGGATGGGTTCTGGCCAATGAAGACCCCTATTGTTTTTGGAAAAGATCGGTTAATATTTAGGGGATGAAATGGACCAAAAACTTTATTTTTGTCGGTTTTTCTGGTTGCTCCAGAGGCCGCAATTATGACCCAAACACCGCGATTTTTTTGCATGGAGAAGGGGATCGGGCCAAAGAATAAGAATGCCTGTTTTGATAAAGTGTAGCGCTTATCGCTTTGAAATGTTCCTAAAATGTTAGGTGATGATCAGATAATAATTTGTCGGATGAAGTGGACCGAAAACTTAATTATTTATACTTTTCGAGTCGAAAGCCGAACATGACAACACAACCCACGATGAGGGGAATCTGACAAGTAATTAAAGGGGCTGTACTGATTATTAGTCACATTTGTTGACCTCTAGCCAGTCAAAAGTGCGCAAATATAGCGAAATATTGCCCAATCTCAGAATATAGAACAACAGAAAGTTAGATTTTCATAGAAGTTGTGTCGGCTATCGTATGGTCGGCCCCGTTCGACTATACTGCTCCGCTCACTGGTTTTTATATATTTATTACCTACGTAGATCAATAACCTTGGCACATTTTTACCCATCCAAAGTTAGCGCTTAAGGGGACCCCCCCATTCTCGGGGTCAAAAATTTTGTTGATATAATTCGAATCTACACTAATTAAAGAATGTCTCTACAAAATTTCAAATGAAAATCTCAAGAACTCTTGAAGATATAGCCGATTTATTGTGTCAGCATCAAGTGACGGCTGAAGGTCTTCTCAAACTTTAAACGCGTTTTTCTCTAAACATTTTTTTGCGAATGGCGGGCACGATAACTCAAAAACTAATAACCCAATCGATTTCAAATTTTTACACGTTTCTCTGTGAGTGTATAGCTCTCGTATGAACTAGGATAAAGCCAATCGGTGAAGATCTTCCTTATTTTTTAACTTGGGTTTTGGTAAAAAATCGGCGATTTTCCAAAAATATTTCTTCAAAGGTCCACCATTTTGTTAATTTTAGAGCGAAGTCAATAATCCTAGTTCATACGAGAGCCAGACATGTACTCTTTCCAACACCGTTGGAATTTTCGGATTCCGATGTTCCAGTGAGGAGTTATCATGCCCGCCATCAAAAATAAGGACTTTTCTTTAATTACAAAAAACAACAACAAAAATTTTTTGTAAATTATTTTTCTTCTATTTTAAATCTTCAATTATATATGTGTGAAGTTACAAACCTTAACAAGCATTGGTATTGATTTACCAGCCCATTGAAAATCTTGAAAAATTAAAATCGAGAATGGGGGGGTTCCCTTAAATTCAAAAGTGAATAGTTTTGGATTCGTTTTGGTCAATATAATAAACGGCGTATTTCTAAGGTTTTTTATACCCTTCACCACACTGTGTTATAGGGTATTATGTCTTCGTGCATATGTTTGTAACAGGCAAAACGAAACGAGATAGACACATGGTTCCTTTTGAGAATATTCATAGAATCAGTTTTTAAGTCCGTCCGTCCATGTATTTTTGTTAACAAAGTACAGGTCGCATTTGTGATCCGATTTGGATGAAATTTGGCACAGTTCACTTATTTGCCCCAAGGACGAACCCTATTGAAATTGGGAAAAATCGGTTCAGATTTAGATATATTTTCGTCCGATTTTAGGTAAATAGTCCACCAAAGTCCCAATATATTCATCGATTTCCACGAAATTTTGCGTAGCATTCTGAATTAAGCCTAGAACGATGTGTGTTAAATGTCGTGGAAATCGGTTCAGATTTGGATATAGCTCCCATATACATTTTCGTCCGATTTTGGGTAAATAGTACAAAAAGTCCCTATATATCCTTCGATTTGCACGAAATTTGGCGCAACGTAATGAATTAAGTCTAGAACAATGTGTGTTAAATTTCGTGAAAATCGGTTCAGATTTAGATATAGCTCCCATATATATTTTCGTCCGATTTTATGTGCATGGTGCATCAAAGTCCCTATATATCCTTCGATTTGAACGAAATTTGGCATTGCGTTCTGAATTAAGTCTAGAACGACGTGTTTTAAATTTCGTGAAATTCGGTTCAGATTTTGATATAGCTCCCATATATATTTTCGTCAGTTTTAGTGTAAATGGTGCACCTTATAAGTAAATGGAGAACTCAAAATGTGGCCGAACATGTGACTAGTTTCAATGAAATCGGTTTAGATTTGGATATTTTGCTTTAAATTTATTTACATAATTTTGTCCCATTGTAAGGAGCAGCTCTATATCAGACCAAAATTTAGTATAGGTTGCTGAATGACATGTTTAATTTCATGTTAATGGTCCTTCAAAAATGCGACGTCTGTTAGGATTGCATCTGTTGAATGTACCCAAAGTGGTGAAGGGTATCATATAGTCGGGCCCATCCGACTTTACTACTTTCCTTACTGGTTTTCTTATGCCCAAAATAAAAAACTTAATAATTTTTGCGCGCATCAACTAAAAATTTGATCGCGAAGGGATTCAGAGTGAGGACATTTTTCTCTATTTAAAACAATCATAGTAGTTTCGTTATAGCTTTCGAATTGTTTAAGCGCATATATTATTTTTTATATTCATCTTATTTAGATGTTTCCCTTTGGTATACAGGGTCTAAAACATTTTTTGTAAACTATTTAATATTTAATCTTGCGTATACGCATCGATGTTTTCTAATTTTCTATAATACATCCGCCTCAATGTTCAATATGTGGTATTTTGGATACGCTCAAAAAAGTATACAAAATACTGAATCAAAACCAATCCATTTTGACATATAAACTCTAGAGCTTACAAGTCCACATAAGAAAATATTAGTTGGCCAATCGAACAGATCTAAACAGGGTTGGATTTTTTTATTTCTCATAAATTTTGAGTTGTGAACCGATTCTCATAATTTAAGGTAGCATATATATGTTCGCATAGTTTTTACTGAGGTTACGAACACTGTGGCGTATGTGTTACATAATTTTAAATCAAATCAAATACGTATACGCAATAGCCTTATCAACACCAGATTTAGGATTTAATTTGAATGTATATAATTTATGTACATACATACATACGACAATATCAAACAGTGGAACCCAATAGCTGGAGGTGCCGAACCCTGGAGCCATATATCCCATTTTGAATACTAAACATCTTATATCATAATATTAACAGACAGGCGGACGTATGGGCATTCATAAATCGACTGGGGTGAATATTTCGAGACATAGCAAACGTGGCCAATGCTTGCTCAAAGACGAAGATCGTTAAAATACGGTAACTGTGACGCAAAATATTTATACTCTGCATGATCTGGTAGCGAAGAATAAAATGTGTGTCAACGATTTTCGTCACTTCATGAGGAGTGGAAGAAGCACATTGACAAATAAAGTTTAATATTAAAATAATTTGTATACCCTACACAACTATGTTGTCAGGGTATTATAGCTTTGTGCAGCTCCAAAAGTGTGTAACGCCGCGAAATATTGGTCCTAGACCCACCTTTCAGTATACCGATCATACCTCGACTAGCTGAGTCGATCTAGACATGTGTGTCCGTCCGTCCGGATTCTCAATTTTGTTTTCAAATCGAACAGACGTATTTTTTTGTGTCTGAAAAGAAAATATAAATTGTAATAAAAAATTTTTTTTTCATTTTGTCAATAATTAACAATTTGAAAGATCCGATGTCGGCAGAGGAATGGGCTTTATCTGAAAATGTACCACCTGACAAAGCAGGGGATACAAGGAAATCTAAGAGAATCAAGCCACAATCGCCAGATGACTCTTGTCCAGAGGACCCATTGGACAAGAATAAGAATTTAAATACGAAATCGAAGGCAAAAGGGACCATTTTAAATGCTGGTGAATGTAGTCGTACTCAATCCAAACGACCAAGAATTTGTCAATCATCGGAAATTCCGCAAGGATCAGCTCAACTCAACTCTCAAAATCGGTTTGCTTTACTAGGAGACATTGATGTCATTTTTGAACCATCTGTTCCAGGAGCACAACCATCTCAACCATCCATCGAACTAAATGTAGAGAAAGAAACGTTCGCCACTCCTAGCAATGAATTCGCACCGAAATCTGGTAATATTCTTAAAGGTTTTTGTCCACCAATTTTCCTGTTCAATATAAACGTCACAGAACTTATACACTCTTTAAAATCTAAAAACGTAGTTTTTAAGATAGTTAACAAAGGCCAGAAGAAAAGTAAATTGTATTTGAAGGATCCATCTGTTCATTCAGAAATGATGGAACTCCTTAAGCTCAAAGAAGTTCCAGCATATACATATACCCCCAAAGAACTTAAACGTACCAGATTAGTTTTAAGAGGGCTTCACCATAGAACAGCTATAAATGATATTAAGGACGATATTGATAGATTAGTACCCAACACAGTAGATACGGTTACAAAATTTTCAACCGAATATTCTAGGAAAAATAACGTAGATACAGGCTTGTTTTTAGTCACACTTTTACCCGGTAAAACAATTGATGATCTTAAGGTCGAAAGATATGTTTGTACCCAGAGAATATATTGGGAAATCCCTAAATCGAATTTGAAAGTAATTCAATGTTGGCGTTGTCAGCATTGGGGTCATATATCCAAAAATTGTAGCAGGTTATATGTATGCGTTAAATGTGATAAAAAACATGCTCCAGGGGAATGCTCATTTGTGTCAAGCGATGAAAATAAGCCATACTGCGCAAACTGCAAGCAATTTGGACATCCCTCAAATTATAGGGGCTGCCCAGCATTCAAGGAATATTTAAAGAAGCAGGAGGATATTAAGTCTGCAGCCAGAGAAAAAAAGATTATTGCTCATAACCGTGTTGCTAGGGCAGTGAATAGTTTTACTGATCCTAATCGATCATATGCTGGCTGTTTAGCAGATTATACTAAAATTAGGCGTAAACCAGTTATAATTGAAGAGTTTATCAAAATTGCTAGGGATATTTGCAAACCAGAAGTTGCATCCTTAGAGGATAGGATAGATCTATTTCTTAGACGTTACAGAACTCTTAATAAGGAGCAGGCAAAAAGTCAATGTTTGGAATTACTTGAAGAAATTAAATGTCAATATGGCCCGTAATTCCCTTAATTTTCTCACATTTAATGTTAGATCACTCATAGAAGTCAGCCGCAGAATTGAACTGTCAAGATTGGTAAATGCACATAAAATTGACATCGGATTCATTCAAGAAACTCACTTGAGAGATGCTCATAAAGTTTTAATAGATAATTATACTTTTATTAGAGACTATAGCTCTCAAGGTGTAGCAATTGTTATAAGAAAATCGTATAAATTTCGAAGAGTCCAAATACCTAATTTTTGTTTTCCAAATATAATATTAAGTATTAGTTTTGTTTTGAATGGAACCGATCATGACTTTTTAATTGGATCAGTGTATAT